>NC_064041.1:594698-692198 GCF_932526225.1 Nematostella vectensis | reverse complement strand
CATCATCATTCTCATATCATCATCACCATTATAACATCATAAATATTATCAATCTCTCGCACGTTTCCTTACTCTCACATACCCTTCAAGTGGATCGACCGCAATCGACTCCAGCACGGCGTATTTCCTTTTTGAGCCGTCGTTTTTGTTGTAGAGCTGCATGCGACGGTTGGTTCCGTCAAGGTTTGATACTTCGATCTTCTCGTAAGTCTCGTCCGTCCAGTAAATTTTATCGTTCACCCAGTCCACGGCGATGCCATAAACCATTCCCATGCCTATGAAGAACGAAAATAGCAAGATCCTATCAACACTGGACTCAAAACTCGATTGAATTGTTAGGAGGATCCATAAGTTTATGTCTTAAACTTTTACTAAACCCTGACAGCGATACCACACACGTCCCTGACCCAGGGGTTACCTTTGTCAACAAGGGTCGTGACCTACATCACGGGATACCTTTGTCAACAAGGGTAGTAACCTAGATCACAGGTTACCTTTGTCAACAAGGGTCGTGACCTAGATCACGGGTTACCTTTGTCAACAAGGGTCGTAACCTAGATCACAGGTTACCATTACCAATAAGGGTCGTGACCCAGATTCAAAGGTTACCTTTATCAATAAGGGTCGTGACCCAGCCGTGATTCATGGGTTACCTTTGTCTGCAATGGTTTGATAAGATCCGTCCGACAGGTCCATTCGTCGTATTCTGAAGTTAGGGAAGAGCTCACTCCAGAACAGTAATTGCTTTGGCATGTGCATCCCTAAATCGGAAGAATGAATACACCGAGTGATATTTTTTGCTATTTTAACTTTATGATGACGCTGAGGAGAAGAGGAGCGGCGACTGTGGTAGCGATGGTGATGGTGACATCGACGATGATGCCGATTTTGATGACAATGAAGATGATGATGATGGTAACAAACATAATCAACATTTTCATCAGCATAAGCATCGCCATCATAATCCACATCATCGCTACTATCGCCTTCTTCCTCACCCTTTCTTACTATTTCAGTGTTTTTTACTCTTTTGTTGCGACTTTACCTAAGTTGATATTAATGTGCGTCCACATTATGTGTATGTGAATGGGAGGCAAAAATAGATTCTACATTCAGCCTGTATTTTCTCGTATCTTAATATATTCTCAAGCGAAATAACTGAAATAACTATTGGTTATGGTAATGATGATGGTGGCGGTGATTGTGATGGTGATGATGATGGTGGTGGTGGTGGTGGTGATGGTGATGGTGATGGTGATGGTGATGGTGATGGTGATGGTGATGGTGATGGTGATGGTGATGGTGATGGTGATGGTGGTAATTGTGATGGTGATTGTGATGGTGGTGGTGATGGTGATGGTGATGGTGATTGTGATGGTGATGGTGATGGTGATTGTGATGGTGATGGTGATGGTGATGGTGATGGTGATGGTGATGGTGATGGTGATGGTGATGGTGATGGTGATGGTGATGGTGATGGTGATGGTGATGGTGATGGTGATGGTGATGGTGATGGTGATGGTGATGGTGATGGTGATGGTGATGGTGATGGTGATGGTGATGGTGATGGTGATGGTGATGGTGATGGTGATGGTGATGTTAATGGTGATGGTGATGGTGATGGTGATGGTGATGGTGATGGTGATGGTGATGGTGATGGTGATGGTGGTGATGGTGATGGTGATTGTGATGGTGATGGTGATGGTGATGGTGATGGTGATGGTGATGGTGATGGTGATGGTGATGGTGATGGTGATGGTGGTAATTGTGATGGTGATTGTGATGGTGGTGGTGATTGTGATGGTGATGGTGGTGATGGTGATGGTGATGGTGATGGTGATGGTGATTGTGATGGTGATGGTGATTGTGATGGTGATGGTGATGGTGATGGTGATGGTGATGGTGATGGTGATGGTGATGGTGATGGTGATGGTGATGATGATTGTGATGGTGATGGTGATGGTGATGGTGATGGTGATGGTGATTGTGATGGTGATGGTGATGGTGATGGTGATGGTGATGGTGATGGTGATGGTGATGGTGATGGTGATGGTGATGGTGATGGTGATGGTGATGGTGATGGTGATGGTGATGGTGATGGTGATGGTGATGGTGATGGTGATGGTGATGGTGATGGTGATGGTGATGGTGATGGTGGTAATTGTGATGGTGATGGTGGTAATTGTGATGGTGATTGTGATGGTGGTGGTGATGGTGATGGTGATGGTGATGGTGATGGTGATGGTGATGGTGATGGTGATGGTGATGGTGATGGTGATGGTGATGGTGATGGTGATGGTGATGGTGATGGTGATGGTGATGGTGATGGTGATGGTGATGGTGATGGTGATGGTGATGGTGATGGTGATGATGGTGATGGTGATGAATCTTACCTACTGCTGCCGCTTGAAATACTCTCTCTCTGTTTCCAGCGATTTGATTGACGTCTGTGATCGGATAAACTGACTTTTCGATGTCGATCCTTTTGAGTGTGTTACCCATAGCAAAGTAAAGACAAGGCCCTCCAGATGGACAGTTGCGGGGTTCTGGAAGAAATAATTTCACAGTTCTTGTTGTCGTGAGACTTGCTGCTCCCCCCTCTCCACCCCTTAGTAGTTATTGCTGAGCGTCCCCTCCCCCTCGGGCTGCTCCCCCCTCTCCACCCCTCAGTAGTTATTGCTGAGCGTCCCCTCCCCCACTGGCTGCTCCCGCCTCTCCACCCCTTAGTAGTTATTGCTGAGCGTCCCCTCCCCCTCGGGCTGCTCCCCCCTCTCCACCCCTTAGTAGTTATTGCGGAGCGTCTCCTCTCCCTCCCCTAGCCAATAACACATGGAAACTAAGAACATTTTCTACACTTGAAAGAGTTGCCTTACGTGGCGGGTAGACGACCATTCTCGTGGTGCACGTCTGGTTGCCAATGTCGTCTGGGCATGTGCAGGAGTACCCGTCAGCTCTCAGCAAACATAGATGAGAACAGCCGCCATTGTTGGTGTTGCACGGGTGACGATCTAAAGCCAATAAAGAATGTCTATTAGCCACTCCTTTGTTATTATTTGCATTGAAAATCCAATGGCCTATTTGCAAGAAGAATTTGAAAATGAGCATACACGAATGTCGGATACGCTATTGAAGATATTTGATAAATATTATCTCGGTTATTCACTTGAATTATTCGATGAAAAGAAATGCATAGTGATATATTCTCCCCGGGGCTACACACTAACAATGCCACAGGATGTTATAAGATATGGGATACCTGGATCGTAGGCGCTATCGTCTTTGGCTCACCCTTAATATTTGATAACTTACCTATAGTTGCTAATATTGTAGATACATGTCTTTGGCCCCCTTAACATTTGATGACTTACCTATAGTTGCTAATATTGTAGATACATGTCTTTGGCTTACCCTTAATATTTGATAACTTACCTATAGTTCCTTTCGCCTTGCAGAAATGCATGCCTTTTGCTCCTGAGAGACCTTTGATGATAGGGGTGACGGTCTTGCCCTCGGGGTTCACTTTTGGTATGCAATTTACTCTGTCTAGATACTGATCACTCCAGCAAATGCGATCAGGCGTGATAGCAAGACTGTCAGGGTAGTATAGATACAATTCGTAACCTAAGAATGAAGTAAAGAAAGTTGCTTGAACATGAATGCACACTTTAAAATAGACTAGATAATAGTGACTTTAGTGTGAACCTCGTATGACAAAGCAAAAAGGATAAAATCGAATTTCTAAGAGTGTCCCCAAAAATAGGTTACCCATGGCAGAATAATATTGAACCTTCTGTGAAAACAGAAATTGCCGTGGCAATAAATATGCAACAAACGTTCCATCATGATTGGCATCAGCTAGCCAACAAAGGTGTCAAGTAAATGCTTATTACACATCAGAAAAGGACGGGTTTTCAAGGACTAGTTTAGATGCCTTTCTTTCCACGTACCGTTCCAAATGCAAATGCATGCAAATGAATATGAAACAATTGGCTTATTTATTTACATTTGCACATAATTTATATTTATATACATTTGCACTTTGAAGGTTACATGGAAAGAACGGCGTCTAAAATATGCCTCATAGTTATACAACTCTTGTCAGTCATAATATTCTCGCATTCTTATTAATAAACTTTCTTAGAATAACTTTGTTTTGTTCGCCGCGGCAGCGCGTGGAACACTTTCGAAATAGCATATGATTCAAGAAATCAGTTTTGGGTTTTCATTATTCTCACGGCCGCACAAGATATATTGTTGTTCTAACCTGCTATCCTAGAGGGTGGTCCAGATCGCCCATCTTCTAGGTTAATGTATAAGATTTTCTCATCATTCCAACCGACCATGTACAGGGTATTAGTAGTGTGGTCAAGCCTTAGTGTGCGAGGGGCAAAAGAAATGTAGATTGGTTCTCTCCAGCTACTAATTTCCACCATATTCTCTCCATCCAATTCCATACGGTGGATCATGTTTTTTCCATTCGAATTAGAAGCCACATAGAGAAAACTGTAAACAAAACAAAAATCCATCAAATGTTCAATGTGATTCCAGAGAAAGATCGATGCCCCCCCCCCTACACCCGGTATATTACCCAATTACTCACCTCTTGAAATGGTGAGTTTTGTTATATTCGGAGAAAAACGGGATTTACTTCTTCAAATCGGCCCTGAATAAAATATCTCAGGAATTTTTTATTACCTTCATGGTTGTATGGATCTATTCTGCAATCGCACATTCCTTGACGAACGGCTCTACCAAACATGTCTGATACATCTCGGTAAGCACGGTTGACCACAAGACAGAGAAATATGTGGTGTATAGCCTTGATTGTACAAGGACTTAGTGTCATAAAAACGAGAATGCAAAGATCCATAAACGAACCGCAAACAAGCCGAATAACGAACCGCAAACAAGCTGATTGAAGACTACGATATTGAATCATATTTTCTCCTCTCTGATTGGTTAGCATTTTTCAGGGAGATTAAAAGGGTTCCATTCACTAAAATCATTTTCCCTATGGAGTTAGAGCTTAAAACAATGAAAACACTTACCCATTTTTGGAATCGACTTCCAAAGCTGTCAGAGCAACATTTGTTTTCAAGGTCTTGCAGTTCGATCCATCAAGTTCACACACCCGAAGATTCTTATTAAAGTAATCAGTGAAATAGACCTTGCGACCCACATGGTCCAGAGCCAGGCTATGTCTTGAACCAAGTCCGGTGAACAGCGTCTCATCAGATGAGCCGTTCAAGAAGACCCTCCCCACGCGTCTATGGATGTCATCCGTGAAGTAGATTCTCTGGTCTGTTGGGTCACACTCTACGGCATACGGATTGGAGCGATCTTTGAGACTGACTGTCGTTTGCTCATTGGAGTTGTTCGCATTCCAAGGTACAGCAAGGATTCTTGGACTAAAGTTGTCGGCGACTATTATGTAATCTTGAAGGACGCCTAGATTGAGAAAATATAATTTCCTTAAAACCTTAAGAAATATTCGAGTAATGTCGCAAGACAGACAGACACTCACACAGACAGACACTGAGACTGACACTCTGACTGACAGACAGAAAGTCAGGCAGACAAACACTCTGAGAGCCACTCTGACAGACACTCGGACAAACAGACAGACAGACACTCAGACACGCTCAGATAGATACTCAGACGGACAGACAATAAGATGGACGAAGGAAAGGGACGGGCTGATCAATTAGATAGCTGTGTTGTGCTCTTACATTGATTCTGAATGAGACGGTGTAAGGCCCGGCACCGGCATTTGGGTCCAAGAGGAGAACGCAGACATATGTGATGACCGCACTGGCCGCAGGACAGACAAACATCGTCCGCTGTAAGACACATTAATTCAAACACCTTTAAACAATTTAGTACGACACAATAACTTTTCTCATAGCCTCACGCTTCCAAATAATAAGTTTTTAGGGGGTGACGCTTTCTAAACCACAGGTTCCAAGAGTCGCCCGTTATTAGAATCATGTGTCAAGTTCAAAGTGTAAAAATATACACTCCAACAGTCACGAGTTTCGAGTATTACGATTTCTTGGAAAGGTAGGAAAGGTTACACATTCCTAGAAAATCACATTCCAAGAACCAAGCATTCCGAGAATCTCACATTCAAAAATTCACGTATTACGAGACAGTCTACGGGACAGATGCTCATTTGCATAATCCACTATCCGGCGTCTTCGATTCCATGCGACGCCATTTGAAGTCATCGTTTCACAAGGATGAGATAATTTATCAAGCTTGCTACCTAACTAAATGATGATAAACGCATGTCTGTACTTGGGCACAACTTTGAAGCATTAAAGACGTTAAAACCATGCAAGCCCGTAATAGTTTGATAATTATTAAACCAGGTGGAGATATGTACTCAGAGTTCACTCAGATAAAGTAAAATAATAACAGCCTGAGCTGTGCTGTAAATTGGAACTTTTCTCGCGTGATTCCTTTAAGACTTCTCATGAAGTTTATTTGCTAACATGAGATAACTCGATCCTTATACTTTATTGTGATTATATTTTTTGTTTAAAAAGTGGAAAAGGGAGCATACTAGCTAATGTTCGTATGGAATTGAGGACAGTAAATATAGTAAATTGTGCAAATGAGCATCTGTTCCGTAGACTGAGAGCTACGCATTCCGAAAATCACGGATAGCGAAAGTCACGATTCTGTTCCGGGAATCATACGTTCTTAGAAAAAATACGTAACGCTTACCAGGAGTCACGCATTCCTTACCTGGCTGGCTATAAGGTCCATCGATGGCGTCAATTCCTCTAGAATCAAACAGGTCCCCAACCTCGATGTCAGTCACGTGATTAGCTCTAGGAGCCAGATTAGCTCGGTAGACCTCGCCCCAGTTCGCGGCGTTCAGATCTATCCAGTGTAAGTAGCCTTTGCTGACAACCATCCGAAAAGGGTCGACCACGTGATTCGAAGTAAGCTTGTGATCGATTGGAGCTAGGGAAATAATAAATGTTATAACAACAGAGCCGAAATTCCGAAAGGATGAATATGTGAATTACCAGATAACGAAAGATTTAAGTAGTGCATAAATCTTATCGCACGGAGACATGACCACTATTTGTACTTACATGAGAGAGAAAGATCCAAGTAGTGTATGCTTCTATCTATTTTCGTGGACCAGTAAAGTCTGTTATTCGCTCGGTCTAGTGCCAGTCCCCATGGCTCGGAGTTGTTGCGGAGAGTCATGACTACTTGCATGTTGCTCCCATCCATGTGGGACTTGTAGATTGCAGTTTGGACGTAACCCGCAGTGAAGTACATGAGTCTGGAGAAAAATGGGTGAATTGTTGATAACGCCATATTATTTCTATTTATTTCCACCAATTTTGTTTCCCTCGTAGGGTAAAGGAGGGGGCTTATTTGAATATTTTGGCTCTTGTTAGGAGGGAGGGCTTTAAATAGACGTTTGGGATATGTAATTTATCAGTAAAACATTTATTTGCCGGCAAGGGTCTGAATGAAAGCCAATGATACTTACGTTGACTCGAGACAATAATTTACTTTATTTGGGTATTTATTGTTTTCCTCTAATTACTGATATCATATTAGCGGAGCCAGCGCGGCCGCAGGCCGCGCGCGGAGCTCCATAGGTATAGAAATATGGTATAACTATGCGAATTGGTTTTTGTGGTCATCGCTCGGGTACCCTGTGTGTCACAATCCAGTAAATCATGCAACTCCCAGGCCCCACTCGGCCCCAACTAGAAAGGAGTCATCGTGACACGTCAATCACGATGACTTCATGATGATGTTTACTCAATCACCAAACTGGACATAACCGGTTTATAACCAGTCTAACTGGAAATAAAGGAATACGTGTTTTTACACATTTTTTACCACCGCCCCCAAACTTCCCCACTTATGCTTCAAATTTCTTTTATGAACAACGCAAACACGCAAAGCGAAACAAGAAATTGAATATTGAGAAGTTTATTATTTCCACTGTGGCCATGGACGACCTTTCACGTGGTGATAAAAGAGGTACGTGCACAACTATTATGGTTTTATGTTTACATCCAGTAGGTATTATGTTAAAAAACAAACGGTTTTGAACTGAGTGCCTTTTTAAGTTAAGTATATGTTAGAAAGGTTTTTCACGGATTTATTATCAGAAGATTATGAAAAATGCTAAAATAAAACTTACTAGCATTTTATTTTTAAGAATAAAATACTTCTATTGTACAGACAATAATGTGTGTACAATTGTTTTGTTAAAACTCGCGTCCAAAAACAAGATGGCGGTAGTCTTGCGCGCGCTTGTGTTTACTTTTTAGGTATATTTTATACCATTGGGCTAATTTTCAGATCATGTCATCTCGTTTCGATCTATTTTAGTTGAAGAACCAAGAAGAGGGGAGGAGCAAAATAATGAGGACGAGAGGTCACGCAGGCCACGAGTGTTGACAGAAGAACAAAGAGCTCGGCAAAGACAGCGTGACCTTGTACTCACCGAGGAGCAAAGAGTGCGAAAAAGACAGACGAGCTCCGAGTACAGGTTAAGTGGTAAGCAAAGAGTCCGGAAAGGGCAAAAGGACTCGGAGTACGAGCTAGATGACGAGCAGAGAGCTCGTAAGAGGCAGAGAAACTTAGAAACACTCAACGCCCAGCGTGCAATGATGGCAGAAGACAGCTTGTTTGCTCCAAGGCAAAGAGAAAGGGCTCGTGAGCGACAGAGGGCGTCTAGACTCAGGAGAAAACAACAGAGGCAGCCCTCCACTACTACCGCTTTTGTTGGTGAGTTTTCTTTGAGTAAAATAATGTCTATATTCGATATTCTTATTTGTTTTCTTTCTTCTTCTTAGACTAAGGCTATCATTTTCTATTGAGAGTAAAAGCAAATACCTTCAATAAAGCAAACTAGAATCAGTAATGCAGAATTAGTTTATTTGTCATTTAGTTTATTTATCAAGCTAAGTATGCTAGATGTGGCGTACTTAGCTTGGTTGTGTTAAATGCATAATAAGCTGAAACTGTTAAGCCCAATTCTGTTGAGTTAAATTCTCGTTCTGCATTGTAATTGTGTGAAAACTTCGTGTACAGTAATCAAAAGGCCTATCCGAAAGAGAAATATTATAGACGTGTTTGTTTTTGTCAACTCAAATATTTCAAAACATCATAGTTGTCTTATTTCTTGTCACCTCAAATTTTGCATAAATATCATAGTTGAGTTTAGTTTTGGCACCCAAAACATAATGCATAATTCTTACAGTTTTGGTTGCATTTAGTTGTGTTTTTGTTACCTCAGATGTTTCATAAATATTATAGTTGTGTTTTAGTTAAATCTCGTATACATACATACATATTGTAGGTGGTGATCTGTCGTATTTCTAAAAGTTTCAAAGTTTTGATGTTACCCCTTTAATAGTTAAAATATCAATTTTGCACAACAATTTTCAATGAAAGATATTGTACATGACAGGTGTACTATTTTGAAATCCAGGAGTACAAGCATAAAGTCCTATTAGCAGACTCTGCCATAGCAGACTATAATTTGCAGATACCAGATGAATGTATAGATGCTTACACTAATTGTAGACACACTGTAGGTTAGCTTCTAAACTGTTTTACATTTGACTCATTGCTGATTATAAACATGGAGAAAAACAAGAATATTCTAACACAAAGTAAGGTTTGTATTTCAGAAATCCTTCTTTACTCTGCATACAACATAAGAGCTTTTTTTAGGTGGACCAGGTAGGTTTTAATTCCTTTTTTCCCACTTAATGAGGTAAGTGTAAAAACCACTGATAAATTATTTAAAAAGTAAGCTGTATATCAATATTTTGGTGTAAATGAACCCAATTCACTTTGATACCATGAAAGAAATATGGCTAAATGATTCCAGTCAGGTCTTATTTATCTGACACATTTATGCTTTTTTCCCCTCAGTTCTCAAAGATGTTTTGCAAGGTTGTTGTCTGTCAATTACAGCATAAAATAAAAAAATCGCATATTTACATGACCCATTAATTAGTTGATACGTTACCCATGAACCTATGCCGGTATGATACATAGATCCTAGATGGTGTTTATTGGTGTATTTTAGGTGAGCCCTAACGTTTGGAAAATATATAATTTGATACTTCTTTCATCCTTTTTTATAGAGAAGAACAACAACAAGATAAAAAGAGGTGATGCAGCTGTAGGCGGCGGCAGTGGTGGGGCCAAGCAGTTTGTCTTCCACATATATTGATTCACATATTTAGGGGAGTGCTTTTGATGCCTCCTAAATATGGAAATTAATTGTTACGTGGTAAACAAACTGTTGTCTCTTTATTAATGCATGTTTTAACATTTATTATTTTAGATAATAATAATTATGTTTTAAAATTTATTATTTTATATAATAATTATGTAATAATTATTATTATATAAAATAATAAATTTTAAAACATGTATTAATAAAGAGACAACAGTTTGTACAATGATAATAAAAACAAGCATTCTTTAAAAGTCCCTAATTTGTTAATAAAAGTATTTATTGTCATTCTCGTGCTCAATTCAATTCATTCATCCATCATAATCCTGGGTAGTCTTCCTGGTGGAGTGGAGGGAGGTAAATAGATCAGTTGTTATTGAATACAAAAATTCATTAATTTGATACCCCTAAAGGATAGCAGTATCAGAATAACCATTAAACACCCCCTGAGGGATAGTAGTTGGGTGAAGTTTATACCCTAAAAGATAGAATAATTATCTACACCCCATCTACTTTTTTGGAGAGTCAAACCCCAGGGGGTGGGGGTCATGGCAGAAATTAGTAATGTACCCAAGACACCAGGATTTACTTGGAAATGGATATAAAATACAAAAACTACTCCAAAGCTAGTTTGCATCCCCTATATCCTTAAATTTGCTACAAGTATTGCTAAAAAAGTGCATCCACGCAGGCTCCGCTTTTAGGCAGTGCCTAAATCTATATATTGTGATATACAACTTACCCGGCGCTGGTGTCAAGTACGATGGCTGTGGGGAAGGGAACGGTGGCCACGTTAGTAATATCACTACCGTCCAACGATGCCACCAGGATCCTGTTGTTCTCGAAATCTGACCAGTACAGCTTGCTGCATCCGGGATCTACGGCTAGCCCCGCTACTCGCTTTTGATTGGCCAAAACCAACTCATCATTTCCTGCACTAAGTGAGACTTTGCGAATGTCGTTGTCCCCGGTCCAGTAAAAGATGTTTTTGCTGGCAGGGTCTGAATAAAAGCAAATGATACTTTAGTTTGTTCGAGACATTAAAGATGTCTTTCCGGCAGGATCTGAATAAAAGCCCAACTTTAGTTGACTCGAGACATTAATTAGTTGTAGTCGGGTATTTATTGTTGTCCTCTAAGACTCAAATCTTAGATGGCCTCAAACTCAAAATATTAACGCCTCGTATACGCCTATTTCAAATAAGGTTGCACTCGGAGAAGCTTTGTATAGTAACCCGCAGTAGCCCATGGGTATAAAAAAATAAGCTTGAATAAAAACAAACACAGGTTTAGAAAGCTTTAGCATTCTTGTTTATGTACTTCTTAAACACGAAACCGCGCTATAAAAGGACCGCCCACAATCGACACCTTTTGAATTCAAATCCGAAGTAAAGATGGCCGGTGGTAACGGAACTCGAAGCGGAAAAATAAATTTCTTCGATTTGCTTATATATTGTACAATTCAGAGGCGAAAATAAAACATATTTAGAAACTTAAAGTAGACTTATACATCACATATGAAATCTAGAAGCACAAGAGGAGCTGATTCTCGCAAAAATTTGACCAAGATTTGAGTTGAATTCGAATTACGCGCCATTTCTCCGGGCCATCGTCCTTGACTCCGCCGTGTTTACGAGCCAACAATATCTTTACAGCCGCTAAACGGTATAGAACATGCGTGCAATAGTCCCTCGGGATTCGAGTTGAGCTAATGAAGAATTTCGGGACGTTATTCATTGATTTTCTGAAACAACTTACCTATACGGAATGCGCTACACGAGAGGCGAGTTGTCGAGTTACAATGGCTCTACTGACAATCTTTAGCCGTTAACAGCAAGAATAGCAATGGAAACGAGAAATTAAGTCCTACAGTATAGCAATTTTTTTGAAGATTTAAAAATTATTTCGCTTTTAAATCTTCTGTTTACAATTTAGAATCTGCAACGTGACTTGCGCAACGGTAGTATATTTATCAATCGCGGCTTGTACCGTGCGATTCGCTCATCCTTTTATTATGTGGTTAGAACAACTTTTTTACAAAAGCTTTGTTATATTACAGGTTTACTTTCAAAGGAGGAATTCTGCAGGGGTAGCTTATAGGCTAAAATGGAGATATTTTGGCTGCCAAGTGTGAGATTGCGAGACTGAGGTCGCGTAACAGCGCGTGTAATTGTAATTCAACATATACCGGTGTTTATTGTCATTCTGCGGTATGTGAAACCCTTTTGAATACTCCCAGTAGAGTTTAAGCTATGAATTGTTGTAATTTGAAATAATTTAAGCAGGATAGAGTAAAAAAATATTTCTCTCTATTCGCATTGTTATTCAAAGCGCTACCGGGAGCTCTTGTCAGTTCGGAGGGTGAATGAAGGAAGGTGACAAACGCCTGGCACAGGCCCTTTTATAGCGCGGTTTCGTGTTTAACGTTCACATGGCGTTTAGAGAGCAGAGCAGGGTACAGCCATTTATGCATTACCCATGAACCACTGCAGGTAACGATACATTGATTCGCAGGTGCAACCTTACTTTAAGTAGGTGTATATTTCACAATTATTCGCCGAAGGCGAAGTGAATAGCGGTGGATAGTCCCCGAGACGCGAAGCGTCAAATTCTACGAATTTGATCCAAGAAATTATTTCTTTCGCTTTGAATCCTCCACAGACGATAAGGTACAATCACTAAAATACTTCCCTAAACTTTGAGTAACTTGCCGTTTTCCTTCGAATTAAGTTACGATTTGCTGCATTTGTTTATCGCAAATAAAATTTCAGAAAACTTTGAATTTGTCGTGCGCGTTCATAATTTCGGCGGGACATTGTCAAAACACCGGGAGTTTGAAGCCGATTTTTCGTAAAGGACAATGAATCTAAATCATTTTTAACAAAAATGCCGTTTTAATGTGAAGCTCGACAATTTCGGGTGTTACATTATTCCGAGTTAGCGAACCAATCAGAGCGCGCGTTCTTATGAATGCATTTTGAGAATATTAATCAAATCTTAACTCGAGCTTATTATGATTTCCTAACAGGTTCGAGTTATCCACAAGATTGAGTTTCTTGGAGCTCGCTTTCACTCATCTATAAACACGCCCTCATCAGTCACTCACCTATAGCCACGCCATCATCTGTCACTCACCTATAGCCACGCCCTCATTAGTCACTCACCTATAGCCACGCCCTCATCTGTCACTCACCTATAGCCACGCCCTCATTAGTCACTCACCTATAGCCACGCCCTCATCTGTCACTCACCTATAGCCACGCCCTCATATGTCACACACATATAGCCACGCCCTCATTAGTCACTCAACTATAGCCACGCCCTCATCAGTCACTCACCTATAGCCACGCCCTCATCAGTCACTCACCTATAGCCATGCCCTCATCTGTCACTAACCTATAGCCACGCCCTCATCTGTCATTCACCTATAGCCACGCCCTCATTAGTCACCCACCTACAGCCACATCCTCATCTGTCACCCACCTATGGACACGCCCTCATCAGTCACTCACCTATAGCCACGCCCTCATCTGTCACTCACCTATAGCCACGCCCTCATCTGTCACTCACCTATAGCCACATCCTCATCTGTCACTCACCTATAGCCACATCCTCATCTGTCACTCGCCTATAGCCACGCCCTCATCTATCACTCACCTATAGCCACGCCCTCATCTGTCACTCACCTATAGACACGCCCTCATCTGTCACCCACCTATAGACACGCCCTCATCAGTCACTCACCTATAGCCACGCCCTCATCTGTCACCCACCTATAGACACGCCCTCATCAGTCACTCACCTATAGCCACGCCCTCATCTGTCACTCACCTATAGCCACGCCCTCATCAGTCACTCACCTATAGTCACTCAACTATAGCCACATCCTCATCTGTCACTCACCTATAGCCACGCCCTCATCTGTCACTCACCTATAGCCACGCCATCATCTGTCACTCACCTATAGCCACGCCCTCATTAGTCACTCACCTATAGCCACGCCCTCATCTGTCACTCACCTATAGCCACGCCCTCATTAGTCACTCACCTATAGCCACGCCCTCATCTGTCACTCACCTATAGCCACGCCCTCATCAGTCACTCACCTATAGACACGCCCTCATCTGTCACCCACCTATAGACACGCCCTCATTAGTCACTCACCTATAGCCACGCCCTCATCTGTCACTCACCTATAGCCACGCCCTCATCAGTCACTCACCTATAGTCACTCAACTATAGCCACATCCTCATCTGTCACTCACCTATAGCCACGCCCTCATCAGTCACTCACCTATAGCCACATCCTCATCTGCCATTCACCTATAGCTACGCCCTCATCTGTCACTCACCTATAGCCACGCCATCATCTGTCACTCACCTATAGCCACGCCCTCATTAGTCACTCACCTATAGCCACGCCCTCATCTGTCACTCACCTATAGCCACGCCCTCATTAGTCACTCACCTATAGCCACGCCCTCATCTGTCACTCACCTATAGCCACGCCCTCATATGTCACACACATATAGCCACGCCCTCATTAGTCACTCAACTATAGCCACGCCCTCATCAGTCACTCACCTATAGCCACGCCCTCATCAGTCACTCACCTATAGCCATGCCCTCATCTGTCACTCACCTATAGCCGCGCCCTCATCTGTCACTCACCTATAGCCACATCCTCATCTGTCACTCACCTATAGTCACATCCTAATCTGTCACTCACCTATAGCCACCTCCTCATCTATCACTTACCTATAGCCACATCCTAATCTGTCATTTACCTATAGCCACATCCTAATCTGCCACTCACCTATAGCCACGCCCTCATCTGTCACTCACCCATAGCCACGCCCTCATCTGCCACTCACCTATAGCCATGCCCTAATCTGTCACTCACCTATAGCCACATCCTCATCTGCTACTCACCTATAGCCACATCCTAATCTCTCATTTACCTATAGCCACGCCCTCATCTGTCACTCACCTATAGCCACGCCCTCATCTGTCACTCACCTATAGCCACATCCGCATCTGTCACTCACCTATAGCCACATCCTAATCTCTTATTTACCTATAGCCACGCCCTCATCTGTCACTCACCTATAACCACGCCCTTATCTGTCACTCATCTATAGCCACGCCCTTATCTGCCACTCACCTATAACCACGCCCTTATCTGTCACTCATCTATAGCCACATCATCATCTGTCACTCATCTATAGCCACATCCTAATCTGCCACTCACCTATAGCCACGCCCTCATCTGTCACTAACCCATAGCCACGCCCTCATCTGTCACTCACCTATAGCCACGCCCTCATCTGCCACTCACCTATAGCCACGCCCTCATCTGTCACTCATCTATAGCCACGCCCTTATCTGCCACTCACCTATAACCACGCCCTTATCTGCCACTCACCTATAGCCACATCCTAATCTATCACTCATCTATAGCCACATCCTAATCTGTCACTCATCTATAGCCACATCATCATCTGTCACTCACCCATAGCCTCATCCGCATCTGTCACTCACCTATAGCCACATCCTAATCTCTCATTTACCTATAGCCACGCCCTCATCTGTCACTCACCTATAACCACGCCCTTATCTGTCACTCATCTATAGCCACATCATCATCTGTCACTCACCTATAGCCACATCCTAATCTGTCACTTACCTATAGCCACATCCTAATCTGTCACTCACCCATAGCCACATCCTAATCTGTCACTCACCTATAGCCACATCCTAATCTGTCACTTATCTATAGCCACGCCCTTATCTGCCACTCACCTATAGCCACATCCTAATCTATCACTCATCTATAGCCACATCCTAATCTGTCACTCACCCATAGCCACATCCTAATCTGTCACTCACCTATAGCCACATCCTAATCTGTCACTTATCTATAGCCACGCCCTTATCTGCCACTCACCTATAGCCAGATCCTCATCTGTCACTCACCTATAACCACATCATCATCTATCACTCACCTATAGCCACATCCTAATCTGTCACTTATCTATAGCCACGCCCTTATCTGTCACTCATCTATAGCCACATCCTCATCTGTCAGTCACCTATAGCCACATTCTAATCTATCACTCACCTATAGCCACGCCCTCATCTGTCACTCACCTATAGCCACGCCCTTATCTGTCACTCACCTATAGCCACATTCTCATCTGCCACTCACCTATAGCCACACCTTCATCTGCCACTCGCCCATAGCCACACCCTCATCTGTCACTCACCTATAGCCACATCCTAATCTGTCACTCACCTATAGCCACGCCCTTATCTGCCACTCACCTATAACCACGCCCTTATCTGTCACTCATCTATAGCCACATCATCATCTGTCACTCACCTATAGCCACACCTTCATCTGCCACTCGCCCATAGCCACGCCCTCATCTGTCACTCACCTATAACCACGCCCTTATCTGTCACTCATCTATAGCCACGCCCTTATCTGCCACTCACCTATAACCACGCCCTTATCTGTCACTCATCTATAGCCACATCATCATCTGTCACTCATCTATAGCCACATCCTAATCTGCCACTCACCTATAGCCACGCCCTCATCTGTCACTCACCTATAGACACGCCCTCATCTGTCACTTACCTATAGCCACTCCCTCAGGCCTTGAGCTCTTAATTTGGATGGGAATACTCTTGGAATGAGAGGAAGACTCGAAGATAAGTTGCTTGAGAAGTCCACGCATGTTATCACTGACGATAATGAACGCAGGGGCATCTGGAAAAATGCACAAAAGCACAGTGAATTTTTCTAAAGTTGTCCAGGTATTGGAGCTTCTACGAAAGTTTTACATATCCTTATTTAAAAGATGCTAATCAAGAAAGATCACTCCTTCTTTACTGATTTTGGTTTGAAAGAAAGGTAATTGCTGGGCCTCTACTCACCCGGATCAGGATTTGGTGTGTCCGCTTTTCTACACACAACGCCAGCGTCCTCGCTGTGTCGACAGTTCTCTATCCCAAGTCCGTTATGGGGACAGTCTACTAATCGAGATTCGTTTCCTGTACATTCCAGGTTGTCTAGCCAAATACTACCAGCTCCACCGCCCCAAGCGGCACGGACTGTTTAACAGAGACAGTTTGACTGCTAGAATACGGTAGCAATGGCATACAAACTACAGGGATTACAAGAATCACTACGAGGGCTTCACGAGGCACTACGGGGGCTTCACGAGGCACTACGGGGCTTCACGAGGCATTACGGGAGCTTCACGAGGCACTACGGGGGCTTCACGAGGCACTACGGGGGTTTCAAGATGCATTACGGAGACTTCACGAGGCACTACGGGGGCTTCACGAGGCACTACGGGGGCTTCACGAGGCATTACGGGGGCTTCACGAGGCACTACGGGGGTTTCAAGATGCATTACGGGGACTTCACGAGGCATTACGGGGGTTTCACGAGGCACTACGGAGGCTTCACGAGGCACTACGGGGGCTTCACGAGGCACTACGGGGGCTTCACGAGGCACTACGGGGACTTCACGAGGCACTACGGGGGCTTCACGAGGCACTACGGGGACTTCACGAGGCACTACGGGGACTTCACGAGGCATTACGGAGGCTTCACGAGGCACTACGGGGGCTTCACGAGGCACTACGGGGACTTCACGAGGCATTATGGGGGCTTCACGATGCACTACGGGGGCTTCACGAGGCATTACGGGGGGGTCTTCACGATGCATTACGGGGGCTTCACGAGGCATTATGGGGGCTTCACTTGGCATTGTGGGTTCTTCACGAGGCACTACGGGGACTTCACGAGGCACTACGGGGGCTTCACGAGGCACTACGGGGACTTCACGAGGCACTACGGGGGCTTCACGTGGCAATACGGGGGCTTCACGAGGCACTACGGGGACTTCACGAGGCACTACGGGGGGCTTCACGAGGCATTACGGGGGCTTCACGAGGCATTACGGGGGCTTCACTTGGCATTATGGGGTCTTCATGATGCATTACGGGGGCTTCACGAGGCATTACGGGGGCTTCACGAGGCACTACGGGGACTTCACGAGGCACTACGGGGGCTTTACGAGGCACTACGGGGGCTTCACGACGCATTATGGGGGCTTCACGAGGCACTACGGGGGCTTCACGAGGCATTACGGAGGCTTTAAGATGCATTACGGGGTCTTCATGATGCATTACGGGGGCTTCACGAGCCACTACGGGGGCTTCACGACGCATTATGGGGGCTTCACGAGGCACTACGGGGGCTTCACGAGGCATTACGGGGGCTTCAAGATGCATTACGGGGTCTTCATGATGCATTACGGGGGCTTCACGAGGCATTACGGGGGCTTCACGAGGCACTACGGGGGCTTCACGAGGCACTACGGGGCATCATGATTCATTACGGGGGCTTCACGAGGCATTACGGGGGCTTCACGAGGCATTACGGGGGCATCACGATGTATTACGGGGGCTTCACGAGGCATTACGGGGGCTTCACGAGGCATTACGGGGGCATCACGAGGCATTATGGGGGCTTAATAAGTTATAACGGGGGCTTCACGAGTTATTACGAGGTCTCCTCTAGACATTTCGGGGATTTCGCAAGGTATTACAGGATTTCACAAGGTATTTACGGAGGCTTCACTAGGCGTTACAAGGTCTTCACTAGGCATTACGGGCATTTCACGAGGTTTTACGAGGGCTTCACGTGGCATTGCGGGGACTACACAAGGCATTACGGGGGCTTCACTTGGCATTATGGGGGCTTCACGAGGCATTATGGGGTCTTCACGATGCATTATGGAGGCTTCACGATGCATTATGGGGGCTTCACGAGGCACTACGTGGGCTTCACGAGGCATTATGGGGTCTTCACGATGCATTATGGGGGCTTCACGATGCATTTTGGGGGCTTCACGATGCATTACGAGGGCTTCACGAGGCACTACGGGGGCTTCACGAGGCACTACGAGGGCTTCACGAAGCATTACGGGAGCTTCACGAGGCACTACGGGGGCTTCACGAGGCATTATGGGGGCTTCACGAGGCACTACGGGGGCTTCACGAGTTACTTCAAGGGGTTCACGAGGCATTATGGGGGCTTCACGAGGCACTACGGGGGGCTTCACGAGGCATTATGGGGGCTTCACGAGGCATTATGGGGGCTTCACGAGGCACTACGGGGGGCTTCACGAGGCATTATGGGGGCTTCACGAGGCACTACGGGGGCTTCACGAGGCATTACGGGGGGGTCTTCACGATGCATTACGGGGGCTTCACGAGGCATTATGGGGGCTTCACTTGGCATTGTGGGTGCTTCACGAGGCACTACGGGGACTTCACGAGGCACTACGGGGGCTTCACGAGGCACTACGGGGACTTCACGAGGCACTACGGGGGCTTCACGAGGCACTACGGGGACTTCACGAGGCACTACGGGGGGCTTCACGAGGCATTACGGGGGCTTCACGAGGCATTACGGGGGCTTCACTTGGCATTATGGGGTCTTCATGATGCATTACGGGGGCTTCACGAGGCATTACGGGGGCTTCACGAGGCACTACGGGGACTTCACGAGGCACTACAGGGGCTTTCCGAGGCACTACGGGGGCTTCACGACGCATTATGGGGGCTTCACGAGGCACTACGGGGGCTTCACGAGGCATTACGGAGGCTTTAAGATGCATTACGGGGTCTTCATGATGCATTACGGGGGCTTCACGAGGCATTACGGGGGCTTCACGAGGCACTACGGGGGCTTCACGAGGCACTACGGGGGCATCATGATGCATTACGGGGGCTTCACGAGGCATTACGGGGGCTTCACGAGGCATTACGGGGGCATCACGATGTATTACGGGGGCTTCACGAGGCATTACGAGGGCTTCACGAGGCATTATGGGGGCATCACGAGGCATTATGGGGGCTTAATAAGTTATAACGGGGGCTTCACGAGTTATTACGAGGTCTCCTCTAGGCATTTCGGGGATTTCGCAAGGTATTACAGGATTTCACAAGGTATTTACGGAGGCTTCACGAGGCGTTACAAGGTCTTCACTAGGCATTACGGGCATTTCACGAGGTTTTACGAGGGCTTCACGTGGCATTGCGGGGACTACACGAGGCATTACGGGGGCTTCACTTGGCATTATGGGGGCTTCACGAGGCATTATGGGGTCTTCACGATGCATTATGGAGGCTTCACGATGCATTATGGGGGCTTCACGAGGCATTATGAGGTCTTCACGAGGCACTACGGGGGCTTCACGAGGCATTATGGGGTCTTCACGATGCATTATGGGGGCTTCACGATGCATTACGAGGGCTTCACGAGGCACTACGGGGGCTTCACGAGGCACTACGGGGGCTTCACAAGGCACTACGAGGGCTTCACGAAGCATTACGGGAGCTTCACGAGGCACTACGGGGGCTTCACGAGGCATTATGGGGGCTTCACGAGGCACTACGGGGGCTTCACGAGTTACTTCAAGGGGTTCACGAGGCATTATGGGGGCTTCACGAGGCACTACGGGCGCTTCACGAGGCATTACGGGGGCTTCAAGAGGCATTACGGGGCTTTCACGAGGCATTACGGGGGCTTCACGAGGCATTACGGTGGCTTCACGAGGCACTACGGGGACTTCACGAGACACTACGGGGTCTTCACGAGGCATTTTGGGGGCTTCACGATGCATTATGGGGGCTTCACGATGCATTTTGGGGGCTTCACGATACATTATGGGGTCTTCAGGATGCATTACGGGGGCTTCACGATGCATTATGGGGTCTTCAGGATGCATTACGGGGGCTTCACGATGCATTATGGGGGCATTTTACGACGAATTACGGGGCTTCACTATGCATTATGGGGGCTTCACGAGGCATTACGGGGGCTTCACGAGGCATTACGGGGGCATCACGATGTATTACGGGGGCATCACGAGGCATTACGAGGGCTTCACGAGGCATTACGGGGGCATCACGAGGCATTATGGGGGCTTAATAAGTTATAACGGGGGCTTCACGAGTTATTATGAGGTCTCCTCTAGGCATTTCGGGGATTTCGCAAGGTATTACAGGATTTCACAAGGTATTTACGGAGGCTTCACGAGGCGTTACAAGGTCTTCACTAGGCATTACGGGCATTTCACGAGGTTTTACGAGGGCTTCACGTGGCATTGTGGGGACTACACGAGGCATTACGGGGGCTTCACTTGGCATTATGGGGGCTTCACGAGGCATTATGGGGTCTTCACGATGCATTATGGAGGCTTCACGATGCATTATGGGGGCTTCACGAGGCATTATGGGGGCTTCACGAGGCATTATGAGGTCTTCACGAGGCATTTCGGGGATTTCGCAAGGTATTACAGGATTTCACAAGGTGTTTACGGAGGCTTCACGAGGCGTTACAAGGTCTTCACTAGGCATTACGGGCATTTCACGAGGTTTTACGAGGGCTTCACGTGGCATTGTGGGGACTACACGAGGCATTACGGGGGCTTCACTTGGCATTATGGGGGCTTCACGAGGCATTATGGGGTCTTCACGATGCATTATGGAGGCTTCACGATGCATTATGGGGGCTTCACGAGGCATTATGGGGGCTTCACGAGGCAATATGAGGTCTTCACGAGGCACTACGGGGGCTTCACGAGGCATTATGGGGTCTTCACGATGCATTATGGGGGCTTCACGATGCATTACGAGGGCTTCACAAGGCACTACGGGGGCTTCACGAGGCACTACGGGGGCTTCACGAGGCATTACGGGGGCTTCACGAGGCACTACGGGGGCTTCACGAGGCACTACGGGGGTTTCAAGATGCATTACGGGGACTTCACGAGGCACTACGGGGGCTTCACGAGGCACTACGGGGGCTTCACGAGGCATTACGGGGGCTTCACGAGGCACTACGGGGGTTTCAAGATGCATTACGGGGACTTCACGAGGCATTACGGGGGCTTCACGAGGCACTACGGAGGCTTCACGAGGCACTACGGGGACTTCACGAGGCACTACGGGGGCTTCACGAAGCACTACGGGGACTTCACGAGGCATTACGGAGGCTTCACGAGGCACTACGGGGACTTCACGAGGCACTACGGGGGCTTCACGAGGCACTACGGGGACTTCACGAGGCATTACGGAGGCTTCACGAGGCACTACGGGGACTTCACGAGGCACTACGGGGGCTTCACGAGGCACTACGGGGACTTCACGAGGCATTATGGGGGCTTCACGATGCACTACGGGGGCTTCACGAGGCATTACGGGGTCTTCACGATGCATTTCGGGGGCTTCAAGAGGCATTATGGGGGCTTCACTTGGCATTGTGGGTGCTTCACGAGGCATTACGGGGTCTTCATGATGCATTACGGGGGCTTCACGAGGCACTACGGGGACTTCACGAGGCACTACGGGGGCTTCACGAGGCATTACGGGTGCTTCACTTGGCATTATGGGGTCTTCATGATGCATTACGGGGGCTTCACGAGGCATTACGGGGGCTTCACGAGGCACTACGGGGGCTTCACGAGGCACTACGGGGGCTTCACGAGCCACTACGGGGGCTTCACGACGCATTATGGGGGCTTCACGAGGCACTACGGGGGCTTCACGAGGCATTACGGGGGCTTCAAGATGCATTACGGGGTCTTCATGATGCATTACGGGGGCTTCACGAGGCATTACGGGGGCTTCACGAGGCACTACGGGGGCTTCACGAGGCACTACGGGGCATCATGATTCATTACGGGGGCTTCACGAGGCATTACGGGGGCTTCACGAGGCATTACGGGGGCATCACGATGTATTACGGGGGCTTCACGAGGCATTACGGGGGCTTCACGAGGCATTACGGGGGCATCACGAGGCATTATGGGGGCTTAATAAGTTATAACGGGGGCTTCACGAGTTATTACGAGGTCTCCTCTAGGCATTTCGGGGATTTCGCAAGGTATTACAGGATTTCACAAGGTATTTACGGAGGCTTCACTAGGCGTTACAAGGTCTTCACTAGGCATTACGGGCATTTCACGAGGTTTTACGAGGGCTTCACGTGGCATTGCGGGGACTACACAAGGCATTACGGGGGCTTCACTTGGCATTATGGGGGCTTCACGAGGCATTATGGGGTCTTCACGATGCATTATGGAGGCTTCACGATGCATTATGGGGGCTTCACGAGGCACTACGTGGGCTTCACGAGGCAATACGAGGGCTTCACGAAGCATTACGGGAGCTTCACGAGGCACTACGGGGGCTTCACGAGGCATTATGGGGTCTTCACGATGCATTATGGGGGCTTCACGATGCATTTTGGGGGCTTCACGATGCATTACGAGGGCTTCACGAGGCACTACGGGGGCTTCACGAGGCACTACGAGGGCTTCACGAAGCATTACGGGAGCTTCACGAGGCACTACGGGGGCTTCACGAGGCATTATGGGGATTTCACGAGGCACTACGGGGGCTTCACGAGTTACTTCAAGGGGTTCACGAGGCATTATGGGGGCTTCACGAGGCACTACGGGCGCTTCACGAGGCATTACGGGAGCTTCAAGAGGCATTACGGGGGCTTCACGAGGCATTACGGGGGCTTCACGAGGCATTACGGTGGCTTCACGAGGCACTACGGGGACTTCACGAGGCACTACGGGGTCTTCACGAGGCATTTTGGGGGCTTCACGATGCATTATGGGGGCTTCACGATGCATTTTGGGGGCTTCACGATACATTATGAGGTCTTCAGGATGCATTACGGGGGCTTCACGATGCATTATGGGGTCTTCAGGATGCATTACGGGGGCTTCACGATGCATTATGGGGGCATTTTACGACGAATTACGGGGCTTCACGATGCATTATGGGGGCTTCACGAGGCACTACGGGGGCTTCACGAGGCACTACGGGGGCATCACGATGCATTTTGGGTGCTTAATAAGTTATAACGGGGGCTTCAGGAGTTATTACGAGGTCTCCTCTAGGCATTTCGGGATTTCGCAAGGTATTACGAGGATTTTACGAGGTATTTACGGAGGCTTCACGAGGCGTTACAAGGTCTTCACTAGGCATTACGGGCATTTTACGAGGTTTTACGAGGGCTTCACGTGGCATTACGGGGGCTTCACGTGGCATTACGGGGGCTTCACGTCGCATTACGGTAAATTTCACGGGATATTACTACGATTTCACAAGGGGTTAAGCAGATTGTTAACGGGATATATCATGAAAACATCCGCTATACTGACCTTGTGCACTGAGGGCGCCAGGATAACCTAACTCACGGCACACGACATCTGCGTCCTTGATATCCCACAAGTCATCACACACCGTGCCCCATTGACCGTTGTGTTTGATTTCCACTCGGCCCTCATTTGGATGGCGTCCGTCACGCAGGCGGAGTGTTGCGTTACCTTTTAAACGATAGTTACTATTTATGATTTACTATTAAAGAGTTGTCCTTCTAGCCACTGCATATGGAACTTTATTTACATTAAAAATAGCCTTATAAACTACCCTTATAAGCGATCTTCTAAACAAGCGGAGTCAATAGAGCGATCCACTTACTCAGAGGCGCTGTGGAGTTGACTTTACACTGCACACCCACGGGTCTATTATCGCGACATGTAGGAACATCCCAACCGGGGTGGTGACAGTAAGCAACTGACGTCTCGTCTCCGGTGCATGTTGGACTGCTCATCAAAATCCGACCATTTGATTGGCCGAAGTACCCGCAGCAGATTGGGTTCCAGGCCCCCTGGTAGCCGAGCTGGTTGCAGATGACGTGGGCGTCTTGTAATGTCCAGTCGTCATCACAGATGTGGCCCCAGTAGCCGACTCGCTCATCGCCGTACGACTGATAGAAAACCTCCACGCGGCCTTCATGGATCTCCATGCCTCCTCGTAAACGAACCTGGAAACCTGAAAACGGACAACATTTGCGTCAACAATCCTTAACACCTTGACAGAGATTAGATTAGTTAGTTAATGACGAGATTTTCAAATGACACACATCGGAAAATTTCATCGACTGTGCAGTCTTCGACTGTGATGTCATCGACTGTCACGTCATCGACTGTCATGTCATCGACTGTGACGTCATCGACTGTGACGTCATCGACTGTCACGTCATCGACTGTCATGTCATCGACTGTGACGTCATCGACTGTGACGTCATCGACTGTCATGTCATCGACTGTCATGTCATCGACAGGTCGAAACACGAGACACGAGAGTTGGATGACACGCTACTGTCACGTTACTGTACATGGCGGCTGTTACCGTTTATGTATTGCGTTACCTGTAACATTAGCCTGGCGTGACACGTTGGCTGCTGATGCCGACTGGTTTGAGCAGATAACACCCGCCTCTTCCCCCACGTAGCAGTTTGTTGTGTTCCAATAGTAGTGAGCGCACTCAGCAACTGACCTCTCATCCGAACGACACTTAACATGGTCCAATAGAAACCCTAATCCAGGAGCGCTTCCAAAGAACGCACGATCGGTGGCTTTAACGGCTGAAATAAATAAATAAACGACAACGGCTAGAGTAAGAATGTTCGCCAGGATTAGGACTTCAAGTGTAGCTCTTGATCATATTAACACTAGCTAAGAAAAAATATCCACAACATCCTACACACAGTATGTATAGCTATTGCTCCCAACTCAACCGTGATGTCATTTGCCTTTGACTAGCCTTGGCCTTTTAACTCGTCTAGATTTTCACATATCTTTACTCAAATATAACAGTATTGATTTATTCATATCATGGCATTCATCTCACCTCGCTTGAAGCCCAGCATTCTACATATAACAGTTGCTTCTTCGATTCCCCAGTGGTCATCGCAAATCGTCCCATTGTAGCCATCTTTGTTGATGATGATCAGTCCTTCTTGGCCGTTCTTTGCGGGCGTGCTGGCATTTACTAGGTAGACCTTCACAACTAGAATATATGTCAGGCATGAGTGTCTTGATGTAACGTTTCACCTTCTTCAGTCTACACTGAGTAGATTTTGCCGTCTTCTTTATTAAGATTTCTTCAGTCTGTCCTGAAGAAGTCTGAATGAAGACGAACCAGTTTTGTTGGACTATATTAATTAATTTTGTTAAATAACACGACATTTTGGATACTTTTTATTGATTTATCTTTGTGGTAGAGTATATATAAAAGCCCCCTGTAAACAGGTATATGTAGAATAATAAATAACAATAAATAAATAATAATCATAATGAAGGCAAAATCAGCCAGCATTGCAGGACCAAGTAACCAAGAGAAGCTTTACCAGTATTGCCTAGTAACCAAGAGAAGCTTCACCAGTATTGCCTAGTAACCAAGAGAAACGTTACCAGTATTGCCTAGTAACCAAAAAAGGCTTTACCAGTATTGCCTAGTAACCAAGAGAAGCTTTACCAGTATTGCCTAGTAACCAAGAGAAGCTTTACCAGTATTGCCTAGTAACCAAGAGGAGCTTTACCAGTATTGCCTAGTAACCAAGAGAAGCTTTACCAGTATTGCCTAGTAACCAAGAGAAGCTTTACCAGTATTGCCTAGTAACCAAGAGAAGCTTTACCAGTATTGCCTAGTAACCAAGAGAAGCTTTACCAGTATTGCCTAGTAACCAAGAGAAGCTTTACCAGTATTGCCTAGCAACCAAGAGAAGCTTTACCAGCATTGCTAAGTAACTAAGGGTAGCTTTTCCAGTATTGCCTAGTAACCAAGAGAGACTTTACCAGTATTGTCTAATAATCAAGAGAAGCTCTACCAGTATGAAAAATTCCATGGATACTGCGAATATGTATTTTATTTTGGCGTAAATTCAACTTCATCCAGCCGTTTATGTGTATGGGGTGTTAGCCAGGTTTGTTTTTGAAAAATAAGACTGCTTACCTGGGATGGGAGGCTTCGGTATTTCAGTAACTACAAATAAAAGAGCAAAAACAATACTTTAAAAATGGTAAGCGTAGAAGGGGAAATGCTTTTAAGGGTCACGGTTGAATGGTCACGCTAAATAGAGTTGCCATTGAAGGTTCGGGCTAGTAAGAATCAAGGTAGTACGGTCACGCTAGGAAGATTGGCGATTGAAGGGTCAAGCTAGTAATTTAGTAATGAGAGCTCTAAAAGATCAATATCTTAAGTGTTTAGAGGCTAAAAGATACAAAACCCATTTCTGGAGATGTGGAGAAAATTTTAGAATTGGAAGCATCATTACCATCACCGCATGTGCGCCCGTCAGCATTTAGCTGCGCCCCTGTGGGGCATGCGCACTTGCTCGTGTTCCTCGATGTCGGAAGGCACAGGTGGCTACACTGGCCATTGTCTGGTAGGCATGGACTTGACGCTGGCGGGGATTAACAGATCATATGATTTTATTAGACATTTATAGACTGGCCATTGCCTGGTAGGCATGGACTTGACGCTGGCGGGGATTAGCAGATCAAATAATTTTATTAGAGATATATAGACTTGCCATTGTCTGGTAGGCATGGACGTGACGCTGGCGGGGATTAACAGATCAAACAATTTTATTACAGATATATAGACTTGCCATTGTCTGGTAGGCATGGACTTGACGCTGGCGGGGATTAACAGATCATATAATTTTATTAGAGATATACAGACTGGCCATTGCCTGGTAGGCATGGACTTGAAGCTGGCGGGGATTAACAGATCAAATAATTTTATTAGAGATATATAGATTTGCCATTGTCTGGTAGGCATGGACTTGACGCTGGCGGGGATTAACAGATTAAATAATTTTATTAGAGATTTATAGACTGGCCATTGTCTGGTAGGCATGGACTTGACGCTGGCGGGGATTAGCAGATCATATGATTTTATTAGACATTTATAGACTGGCCATTGTCTGGTAGGCATGGACTTGACGCTGGTGGGGAATAACAGATCAAATGATTTTATTGGAGATTTATAGACTGGCCATTGTCTGGTAGGCATGGACTTGACGCTGGTGGGGATTAACAGATCTAATGATTTTATTAGAGATTGATAGACTGGCCATTGTCTGGTATGCATGGACTTGACGCTGGAAGGGAATAACAGATCTAATAATTTTATTAGAGATTTATAGACTGGCCATTGTCTGGTAGGATGGACTTGGCGCTGGCGGGGATTAGCAGATCAAATGATTTTATTAGACATTTATAGACTGGCCATTGTCTGGTATGCATGGACTTGACGCTGGTGGGGAATAACAGATCAAATGATTTTATTAGAGATTTATAGACTGGCCATTGTCTGGTAGGCATGGACTTGAAGCTGGCGGGGATTAGCAGATCAAATGATTTTATTGGAGATTTATAGACTGGCCATTGTCTGGTAGGCATGGACTTGACGCTGGCGGGGATTAGCAGATCAAATGATTTTATTGGAGATTTATAGACTGGCCATTGTCTGGTAGGCATGGACTTGACGCTGGCGCGGATTAACAGATTAAACAGATTAACAGATTAAACAGATTAAATGATTTATAGACAGGCCATTGTCTGGTATGCATGGACTTGACGCTGGAAGGGAATAACAGATCTAATGATTTTATTAGAGATTTATAGACTGGCCATTGTCTGGTAGGATGGACTTGACGCTGGCGGGGATTAGCAGATCAAGTGATTTTATTAGACATTTATAGACTGGCCATTGTCTGGTATGCATGGACTTGACGCTGGTGGGGAATAACAGATCAAATGATTTTATTAGAGATTTATAGACTGGCCATTGTCTGGTAGGCATGGACTTGACGCTGACGGGGATTAACAGATCAAATGATTTTAATAGAGATTTATAGACTGGCCATTGTCTGGTATGCATGGACTTGACGCTGGTGGGGAATAACAGATCAAATGATTTTATTAGAGATTTATAGACTGGCCATTGTCTGGTAGGCATGTACTTGACGCTGACGGGGATTAACAGATCAAATGATTTTAATAGAGATTTATAGACTGACCATTGTCTGGTATGCATGGACTTGACGCTGGTGGGGAATAACAGATCAAATGATTTTAATAGAGATTTATAGACTGGCCATTGTCTGGTAGGCATGGACTTGACGCTGGTGGGAATTAGCAGATCAAATGATTTTATTAGAGATTTATAGACGGGATTAGGCAACATATTAGCAATTAGCAATAATGGTATACCTCAAACATGAGATTTTGTTCAATTATCAAACTTTTGTAAACTTAAAGTGACGCCAAAAATAACTGTTTAGGTAGGATGCTCCTCTAAAAATCCCGGTATCTTAAAAAAAAAATGTTGTCTCCACAACATAGGCGTCACGGTTATCCCTTATAACATAACATAACATAAATATTTATAACCTGATAACATAACATCAAAGTATCGCGAAATAACACAACATCAAAGTATCACGAAATAACACAACATCAAAGTATCACGAAATAACAGAACATCAAAGTATCACGAAATAACATAACATCAAAGAATCACGAAATAACAGAACATCAAAGTATCACGAAATAACACAACATCAACGTATCACGAAATAACATAACATCAAAGTATCACGAAATAACATAATATCAAAGTATCACGAAATAACATAACATCAAAGTATCACGAAATAACATAACATCAAAGTATCACGAAATAACAGAACATCGGCCGAAGATCCATTTTCGGTTCCCAATGGTGGTGCTATTTGCAGACAAAACCATAAAGCATAATCTAGATCACTCTGGTATGTAGCCAAATCCGACAATAAACGTGGAGATACTGCAACGCTTTTTGTCTTTTCGGGGATGGTCAGATTTTTATCAGAGAACTCATTCCATCCCTCCCCCTCCCCCCCCCCCGAAAAAGTTAGGTCCACTTTTTCGGATTTCGCCCCCCCCCCCCCCCCCCAAAGAAAAATACTGGGTAAGGGCCTGCAAGTTTCACGAAATAAAATAAAACACACAGTATCGCGAGATAAAAGTGTTACAAGGTGACGCGAATTTCTTGGGATAAACACAGGATAGGAGAATGAAGGAATTTGGGTTCTCCAACAAACTTCCACACCTTTTTATCGGATTGTAATTCGTAAAAGTGTTGTTTTAGGAAAGGAAAAGGTAAGGCATGTTCACCGACTATATCTACAAGTGCAGCCGTAGGCTGAATTACTCTGGATTTACATCAATGGGGTCCTATTCGGACCGTCACATTTTTTTCGTGGCGAAATTTCATGTAATAGGACTTGCACTAAGTAATCACGTGACTTTTTGAGAGGAAATTTCACGGTTAAAATAAATACATAAAATGGCTGCGGTCGTCAAGTCCGAGATCCACGATGAAATAAAATCTTTCACTGAAAATAAGCCCTGAATAAGTTACTTTTTGTTGCGGTTGAGCTTGCCACACAAGACGTCATGAGATTTTCCCGTGCAAGTCGATTATTAGTATTATAATGTATCATAATGTGATAACTAGTGAGATCAGTAGTGTTGTCACTTACAACTAGGTGTCTGCTTGGTGGTGTTGTAAACCACAATTCCTCTGATTTCATCTTGGCCGAGATGACCGTAGCTCATCATTTGTTGACCAACTCTTACATTAACCCTGATGTTACAAGTCTTAAGGTGAGGACAAGGATATACAGTAAGCTCGGCCTCTTTACAGTTTTAAAACTTATCATAGTCATAGCGGTAACAGGCGACGTCCCTTAACCCACAATGCGCTGGGGCACGTGTTTTGGCGCGTTCAGCGTGAAGCAAACGGCCATGTTTGTTGCTATTAACTGATGCTTTGATAAAGATTATTTAAATAGTGAAGATAGACAAAATTAATGACAATATTACATCTGAATAATCGTTGTCAAAATTTGAGGAAAAAACTTGTTGGAAAGAAATATGTTATCTTTAAAGTAGATTCATAAGAAACTCAATTCCGTTATATCTCTAAGCAAAGAAACATCTTTATCAAGGACTCCTTACCTTTCGATGCTACGGGTTATGCTGTCCCCGGCGTATACCGTGTCTTGTAGGATAGTAATCGAGAAAGGCAAAGGATTGTAGCTTGGATTGGTGAAGTGAACCAATTCACCATTTCCATTGTAGTCCACAGATCTCAACTTAGCTTCATTGGCCAAATAATCTAGAGTGAAGTATTATATCATCACTCATCATCATCATTATTATCACCATGACCATTCAGACAATAAACATTCGCCTCATCATATTTAATATCATTATCACCATCACCTTCTATAATATCAGAGTGATAATCAACGTGATTTTTATCATCATCATTATTATTATCATAATCATCAAAACTTAGTCTAGTCCAAACCTGGACTGTCTTTGCGCTTGACAGAGCCAGAATGTCGACAGAGCCGGAATGTCAACTGAGGCAGAATGTAGACTGAGCCAGAATGTCTACACAGCCAGAATGTTGACAGAGCCAGAATTTCGACACAGCCAGAATGTCGACATAGCCAGAATGCCGATTGAGTTAGAATGTCGACTGAGCCAGACTGTCGACAGAGCCGGAATGAAAACTGAGGCAAAATGTCAACTGAGCCAGAATGTCGACACAGCCAGAATGTCGACTGAGCCAGAATGTCGACAGAGCCAGATTGTCGACTGAGCCAAAATGTCGACAGAGCCAGAATGTCGACAGAGCCAGAATGGCGACAGCAAGAATGTCGATAGAGCCAGAATGTCGACAGAGCCAGAATGTTGACAGAGCCAGAATGTCGACAGAGCCAGAATGTCGACAGAGCCAGAATGTCGACAGAGCCAGAATGTCAACAGAGCCAGAATGTCGACAAAGCCAGATTGTCGACTGAGCCAGAATGTCGATAGAGCCAGAATGTCGACAGAGCCAGATTGTCGACTAAGCCAGATTGTCGACTGAGCCAAAATGTCGACTGAGCCAGAATGTCGATAGAGCTAGAATGTCGACAGAGCCAGAATGTTGACTGATCTAGATTGTCGACTGAGCCAGAGTGTCGACACAGCCAGATTGTCGACAGAGCCAGAATGTCGACAGAGCCAGATTGTCGACTGAGCCAGAATGTCGACTGAGACAGATTGTCGACAGAGCCAGATTGTTGACAGAGCCAGAGTGTCGACACAGTCAGAATGTCGACAGAGCCAGAATGTCGACAGAGCCAGATTGTTGACAGAGCCAGATTGTCGACAGAGCCAAAGTGTCGACAGAGCCAGAATGTCTACAGAGCCAGAATGTCGACAGAGCCAGAATGTCGACTGAGACAGATTGTCGACAGAGCCAGAATGTCGACTGAGGCAGATTGTCGACAGAGCCAGATTGTCGACTGAGCTATATTGTCGACTGAGCCAGAATGTCGACAGAGCCAGATTGTCGACAGAGCCAGATTGTCGATTGAGCTATATTGTCGACTGAGCCAGAATGTCGACATAGCCAGATTGTCGACAGAACCAGATTGTCAACAGAGCCAGATTGTCGACTGAGCTATATTGTTGACTGAGCCAGAATGTCGACTGAGCCAGATCTGGACTGGACTAGACTTATTTATTCTCTTGCAAAACATTGTAAATAATTTTTTTTTTCTGACGCAAGGAAACACGGACATATTCTTGTCTACTCACTTTCAAATGTGTATATTCTTTTCTGTGCGTAGTCAAGGCAGATATCAATGTGATAATGGCTATAGCTGTACGGATAATTTTCAAAGATCGTTTTGGATTCATCCCCAGACAGCGCTGATCGGACAATGTGTGGGCTGTCATCATACGTTGTACCCCAAAAGGTGGCCACCCAGTTGATGTAAAACAGGTACCTAATATAATTTCATTAAAATAAGAATAAAATTAATAAAATATGTTATAATACTAAAATAATACATACACCATCAGGCAGAGAAAGGCGCTTCGGGCAGTAACCGTTCGATTCATGTATGACCACGGAATACAGCTTACGATCGAGAGGGTTTTTTGTGTGTGAAGGAAAGAAAATCGGAGAACCAGGAAAAAAATCTCTAAGAAAAGGCGAGAAAAAACTAACTCAACATTACGTTGGAACCGTAAATCGGAACAGGAACCTAGTGGAGAGTAGTACTGGCACAACAGAGCGACGCTCTACCAACCGCGCCACCAAGGCTTGCCACATGGGCAACCTTTATCAAGGACCCTGACCCAGATACATGGGCTACCTTTATCAAGGACCCTGACCCAGATACATCGGCTACCTTTATAAAGGACCCTGACTCAGATACATGGGCTACCTTTATCAAGGACCCTGACTCAGATACATGGGCTACCTTTATCAAGGGCCCTGACTTAGATACATGGGCACTCTGGATTTGTACATACCCCTCAGTAGCATCCACCGCAATTGACTCTAAAATGGCGTATTCCTTGTCCTTGCCGTTATATTTGTTGTAGAGCAGCATTAACCGGTTAGTTCCGTCCAAATTTGACACTTCGATCTTCTCGTATGTCTCGTCTGTCCAGTAAAGGTGATTATTGACCCAGTCCACAGCGATACCATAAACTAGACCTATATCTGCAGATAGACATTAGTTTCAATATAATTGCGCAACCAAACCATTCTTTTCCTGAAGTATTCTTTATAAACAATATATCTGAGGTCTAACCAAGATTATAAACTATATCTGAGGTCTAACCAAGATTATACACTATATTTGAGGTCTAACCAAGCGAGGTCTAACCAAGATTATACATTATATCTGAGGTCTAACCAAGATTATACACTATAATCTTGGTTAGACCTGGCCTGGCAGCATACTTTGTATTATACTTGAACCGAATAAGATAAATATATTATGTAAATGAGAAAATAATTGATTCAAATCCAAACCAATAATGACATCTTATTTCAGTCGCTGGTAATGAACACTCGGGTGCAAGCTCCAGGAAAGTATGAATTTAAGAACTTTAAAAGTATTATCTACTGAGAAATAGGGTCGACGTATGCCTGGAAATGAGGTCGACTCTGACACGCACCAGCTATTAAATTGATTCGGTTTAAGCTCGGTTCGGTTGGACGTATGCCTTGGCTTACCAAGACAAGTTACCTTTATTAAAAAAGACCATGACCCAGTTTCATGTGTTAACTTTATCATCAAGGGCCCTGATCCAATCACAGGATTCTTTTATCAACGAGGGTCGTGACCCAGATTCACGGGTTGACTTTATCAACAAGGGTCGTGACCCAAATACACGGGTTGGCTTTATCAACAAGGGTCGTGACCCAGATCACGGGTTACCTTTATCACAAAGGGTCGTGACCCAGACTCACGGGTTACCTTTATCAACTATTGTTTGCACGGAGCCGTCCGTCAAGTTCATTCGTCGTATTCTAAACTCGGGATAGAGCTCACTCCAGAACAGCAATTGCTTGTCCATGTGCATATCTGAAGACAACAAGAATCTTGTCAGCACCTGTATGATGATGGTGGTGATGATGATGATTTCGATGATGATGGCGGTGGCAATAAGGGTGGTGATGTTGTTGTTTTTGCTGTTTGGTGCTGTTAATTATTGTTTTGTTAATAAATGGACACTGATTAAGTCATTGTAGGAAGGTGTATTACATTGTATCATGTGATTATTTGTATAAAAACGTTTTTTATTCAGAAAAGTATGCAGTATCGGTATCACCGGTATCAGTTACAGTTACCGCTACCCAGGAATTTTAAGATCAGTATTTGGACACGCCACAGAAGTAAGTGTTTAAGATTACGAATTATTGTATGGTACACACGTGATTCCATGTAAACTGCCACTCAATGTAATTTACGTTATTTTGTCACTTTCATCATAACAGCCATTCAAATTTCACGCCTTGTTTTCATGTTAATTTTATACATAGATAGTATATAAGTGATGGTAGTAATATATTCTTAATAAATCTCCTGATGAGTGGGCAACCACGAAACAGGCTTGTAGAGATGAAACGGTAGCTCGCGTGTTTTTTTCCTACAAACCAAGATATATATATATATATATATATATATATATATATATATATATATATACGATTCCAGGATTAATTACCAACTGCCGCTGGTCGAACAACATTTTCTTGGTTCCCTGCGACTTGCTGCACGTCTGTGTTGGGATAGACGGGAGAGCGAGCCTCTTGGATGCTAATCCTTTGGATCGTGTTACCGATAGCAAAATAGAGGCAGGACCTTCCAGATGGACAGTTGCGGATATCAGCTGGGAAAAAAAAACAATATAATCTATGGTTAAAACAAAAGCATCCAGACAATATAGTATGAGATAATAAATTAGAGATCAATGTATGGGTGCAAATAAAATACAAGGCGTGTAGAGATTTATGGAAAGCAGGCGTTTACTCGGCGTTTCGTGTAGAATTATGGGCGATGATTGCGGCAAACCATGGCGTCATATTGTTTTGTTTCTGTCAAGTTGGTGGCTGGGCCTGATGCGCTGGTTCATTCCGCTCAAAAGAAAATAAAACTGAGGAAACGCAGGATAACAGACACACGGACAGACAGACGTATGGGCAAAATAAATGACAAACGGAAGGATGGACAAACGCAGGATAACAGACACACGGACAGACAGACGTATGGGCAAAATAAATGACAAACGGAAGGATGGACAAACACAGGATAACAGACACACGAACAGACAGACGTATGGGCAAAATAAATGACAAACGGAAGGATGGACAAACGCAGGATAACAGACACACGGACAGACAGACGTATGGGCAAAATAAATGACAAACGGAAGGATGGACAAACGCAGGATAACAGACACACGGACAGACAGACGTATGGGCAAAATAAATGACAAACGGAAGGATGGACAAACGCAGGATAACAGACACACGGACAGACAGACGTATGGGCAAAATAAATGACAAACGGAAGGATGGACAAACACAGGATAACAGACACACGAACAGACAGACGTATGGGCAAAATAAATGACAAACGGAAGGATGGACAAACGCAGGATAACAGACACACCGACAGACAGACGTATGGGCAAAATAAATGACAAACGGAAGGATGGACAAACGCAGGATAACAGACACACGGACAGACAGACGTATGGGCAAAATAAATGACAAACGGAAGGATGGACAAACGCAGGATAACGGACACACGGACAGACAGACGTATGGGCAAAATAAATGACAAACGGAAGGATGGACAAACGCAGGATAACAGACACACGGACAGACAGACGTATGGGCAAAATAAATGACAAACGGAAGGATGGACAAACGCAGGATAACAGACACACGGACAGACAGACGTATGGGCAAAATAAATGACAAACGGAAGGATGGACAAACGCAGGATAACAGACACACGGACAGACAGACGTATGGGCAAAATAAATGACAAACGGAAGGATGGACAAACACAGGATAACAGACACACGGACAGACAGACGTATGGGCAAAATAAATGACAAACGGAAGGATGGACAAACACAGGATAACAGACACACGGACAGACAGACGTATGGGCAAAATAAATGACAAACGGAAGGATCGACAAACGCAGGATAACAGACACACGGACAGACAGACGTATGGGCAAAATAAATGACAAACGGAAGGATGGACAAACGCAGGATAACAGACACACGGACAGACAGACGTATGGGCAAAATAAATGACAAACGGAAGGATGGACAAACGCAGGATAACAGACACACGGACAGACAGACGTATGGGCAAAATAAATGACAAACGGAAGGATGGACAAACGCAGGATAACAGACACACGGACAGACAGACGTATGAGCAAAATAAATGACAAACGGAAGGATGGACAAACGCAGGATAACAGACACACGGACAGACAGACGTATGGGCAAAATAAATGACAAACGGAAGGATGGACAAACACAGGATAACAGACACACGGACAGACAGACGTATGGGCAAAATAAATGACAAACGGAAGGATGGACAAACACAGGATAACAGACACACGGACAGACAGACGTATGGGCAAAATAAATGACAAACGGAAGGATGGACAAACACAGCCAGGGACTTCTTGGTAAGTTTTCAAAATGGTGTCTAGGACTCAGAGGAACGAGGTTGGCTAGCCCCCACGGGATGGGCAATGAATACTATGCAAAGTCAATTTGCATTGGTAATTGATTCCCTGGAGATTATGTAAATGAGCCAAGGGGAATACACGTGATTGTCACTTCCAGTGCAATCCACCCACTCACCAACCCCCTGGAAGCCGGGATTGACTTGACCTACGCACGCTCTCATCTTCGCCTGACGTGACACGTTCCACGTGACACCTTATCTCATGAATAACAAGACCCAGGGAAGAATACTGCACAATTAAAGGACTTACCGTTGCTTAGCGACATTAGCCCACTGACGCAAAGAAAGGCTAGCGCGAGGGTTCTCATCTTGCGATTCCTACAAAGATGATGAACAGCGAGGTGATGATGGATAGTCATGGGTAATAAGTCGTTAGCTTTTGTGGCCCTATATCATAAAGACGCCTGCTGTGCGACTGTTATGAACTCAGTGAGCTATGGATTCTTTTCTGAAACAACACATTTGTGGAATGCCATCAAGTCGTGGCTGAGGACATTTATCATTATTTAACTGTACAAATTAGCTGTGAGCGTGCCACGGCAATCCTGAAAAAGATAGGCATTGGCCTGCCCAAATATCATATATACTAAAAGCAACGTTGTGTCGACTTTTTCTTTTAAAGACCGCATTGTCCCTAACTGACGACGCAGATAGCAGAAGGATAAAAGAAGACCAGTGGTTTTCTTTTTATTTCAAAAGGGACGCAAATGCTAAAAATTACAAAAAAATGCCACCGTGGTTTGTTTCCTTTTTTCACACATCATCATTTAAAGAAAGATGTAACATTTGTTGTATTTATTTTAAAGCAATCCGGTAGTTTAGAAAAACACTTCTTGTTCTTGTTGACGTAGTAACCAACTTTTTTCGGCCTTTCTCGCACAAAAATTTAAACCTTTATCATAGAAAATGTTACCGCGGATTTTCCAGGTAAAATTGATTTAAACATAGATAATAGGGTGTGACCATGGTAACGAAGTATGGACTTTCAATCGATAGACTTTGATTATTCATATACTTAAAGTTTGGGATTAAGTATGACCTCTCGCAAAATTACGTACAAATCAGTTAAACGTGAAACATCTGTATGGAGCCCACTGAAGGCCTGTGCATGAATCTTGTTGCTAGACTTGCTATGTGCTATGTGCTATGTGCGTACTTGTTATGTATACTTGCTATGTGCGTGCAAAATGACGGGGAAATGGCTTGTTCTCTATTTCATGCGATCCTTCAACTTTCTTGAAATCAAAACAACTGAATATAGAGGGTAGGAAGCAAAAAAAAGTTATCGCCAAAAATAGTTTTTTTTAATAGTCGTATATACAATTCATCACGAAAATAGTCATTGAATCATCTTTATCTTTTGTTTCTCAAACAGCGTATGCAACAACATAAGAAAAGGTGAAAACTCCGTAATATCGTCAAACAACCACCAAAACAAAACGAACTGTAAAACTGCATTGCCTGTTAGTTAAGACATGCATTTCACAAGCTGTCCCATCTATCGTAAAATTTACACTATAGATTACTACGTGACTGCGAATATAAATTGAATGGCATCCAGCCTTGATTGAATAATAAGCATTTTTTTATGTGACTTTAAGAGAATTACTAATAGTGGATTAGCAATAAATTCAATCTTGCAAAATCAAATTTACTCAGGTAATTATACCAACAAGGCCTAGGAAATTTTACCGAAAATAGAGCCCTCACAGATTTGAACAAAGTTATGTCATATGTCCTCTTTGGGTCATGAGTGTCAAGACATAAAATGGCTCCGAGAGCTTTACTGGCCAATTTACTCGAGTTTGAAACCGTAATTGACCTAAGAATGTACATGTTTACTAAGTATACAACTAATATTAAACCAAAACACCAAAGTAGTCGTAATTTCGAACCAAAATATTGAATACGATACTCCAAACACTGTAATTCGACATCGCCAAATTTTCTTCCTAAATAAAGAAATCTTGAAGGCAGATATATAGAAATATACATTTTGTGTACCACTAATGAATGTACTTACCTCGCACTTTGAATAGTGGTCACGGTATGTTTGAGAATAGAAACCCTAACACTTGACAAGAAACCCTCGCCATATGCGGCATAACTCATGAATAATGCACTTTAATATTTGTGATTATTTTAGGTAGTGCTTATAAATTCGTTTTAAGTAGCTGTAACAAACAAGTAATTAATATGCCATTATATATGCTCCATAATCAAAACATTATTAGAGCTGATATCATGTTTGAATTCTTTTATATAAAAAACGGGGAAATTTGAATAAAAGAAGTCTCATTTGATACCTCCCTCAATGTTTTATTTGCTAACTATTGTCATGTAGTCATGTGGAACATTTTGCTAACATTGAAATTATTCCAAAGAGTTTCATTAGGAATGTAATTTACCTAGCAGGGAAGATGACAAAGAACGAATTAAATCTAGTTTAGTAATCTTTAAATAATATGAGTGCCCTAAGTCATGAGTGTTCTTCTTTTCGGCGATACGCGTGAACCTGTGTCGGACTAAGGCGAGAAATTCAAATTACCTCTCAAAGGGATAAGTGGTTGTTGATACATGATTATTCTGCGAGTATTCGCATAAATTTTTCAATACTAACACTAAGCTATGACGGTGACAATCATATAAAGGTGACTGGTCCATCTATTAAACCGAATGGTTTTAGCGTGTTTGCAGACATACGAGGCGAGGGAGAAAAAATGTAAAAACGTCACAACATTTTCGACTATTTTGCAACAAGTAAATAACATTTCGTTTCTTAATATACAGACATGAATTATCAGCAATTGCTTTGTCAATAAAATACTTCACATGTTTTGCCATGTAAAATGTTTTAGTTAAATGAAAAATAATAATTTATTGGTCTAAATTCGCTCTTGAAGTTATTCTGCATTGAAGTCCTTAGAGATACCTACATAACATAACTAAAATCAATGCGAACTCTCCTTGTCGAAAAGAACTGGAAACAAGATTTTCTGTATTTCAATGTCTACGGTAGCGATCACCTGATGTTATTGTTAAATGAATCTCGCTTAAAGGTTGTAGTAGCCGATGATGAGCCGTTGTCACATTTATTGTTATCCACTTGGCGACAAAATCACGTAACGTATTACCTTCAAGTGCGCAAAAAGCGTTTCCCCGTTTCTTTGCGAGCTTCAACAGAAAACTAACACCTCTCGCGGAGAATCGCTGGATAAATCCAGCGCCTTGAAGGAAAGTTTGCAAAACCCTTCGTTTTTTCGTCGATCGAGGTTATAGTGTCGCAGTTGCAGTGAACATATATGCAAATAACGTCACCAAGACGCGGTGGAACAAAGCAAGAACTCACACTGGGATAATGCATCAGTGCACTGGCCTACTTACATCGAACAATGTATTATTAAGTGTGTCGTAATCAGAATGGAGGACAATAGTCTATGTTAGGTCTAGTCTAGACGCCGTTCTTTTCATGTGCCGTTCCAAATCCAATGAAAATACGAGAACAATCTAATTGGTTCTTGTGTTCATCTTTAAGGTAACTCGAAAGAAATTCCGAGCTTTCCCAAGCGCGTATAGGCCAAGCTGCCTTTTTAACTCGCGAAATTCCCTTGTTTCAGATATCATACTTCGTGTGGAGGAAATGTCAATTAATAAAATGAAAGACAAAAAACAGAAGCGAGATTTTGACAACGTTTCGGACTTTAGTGAGTCCTTCTTCAGGGCGGTTACATAAAGTCAGTTACATCACGCATATAAATATAGATGTGAACGATGCGCGCGTGCGCACGCTCTGGAGGCTATATGAGATGATTCTTTTCTAAGCCAGAAAAAGGGGAAATGTGCACATGAAAGTTATGGATAACTAAGTAACTATGGAACTAAAGGACTACCTAGTAAATGTGTAAAAAAGAAAAGTATTGTTTATCTACTTTACTAAAGAAAGGGGGGCATTAGAGTTCAGAAAGCGCCTAGAGTTCTTCCCGCATGTTGAGACCTCTAGATGTGACTGTCTGCAGCTTGTTAATCAAGTATCCTTGACGTTTGTCAGATCTTCTGCGCGGGATACTTTCTTGGTGCCCTTGATGGTAACATCCTGGAGGCCGCCAGTCCATTGCTCGGGTTGAAATGGGCTGCAACAGGGTCGCTCTCTCCGTACTTCTGCCAGTTGTTTTACAGTTGTTTATGGTGCACTTGTTAGGACCCTGCTGTGTGTACAAAAGCATACATTCTACACAGTAGAGCAAAATCGTAGGAAGCGTTACTGCGTTCAATAGCTTTCTTTAAATGCAGAGTAAAAATGTCTTGCAATTAGAATTTTCCAACTTCAAATACCTTAAGAATCTTTTACAAAAGACCCGAATATGAACTTTATTGATTAAACGACATCTAAGGACCTATCATATGTGAAGCAACAGGTCGATCGTCTGTAATAAAAAGGAAACCAGAGGATTTATTACATTTTCATTTCTTTCGAGCTGTACTCGTACAGCCTTACGTCTAGTAATTATTGATGTATAAAATGCTCGCAATACGTTTATTTTATCATGTTTCCGCAGAATAATAGTTTCCATCTCATATTGCCTTTCAGTATTGGGACTTTTTGTGTTTGATTGTTCCTTGTTGGGAAAAAAAGCTAAAATTCGGCAAATTTTCCGAGTCCTTCAAACAATACGAAGAAACCAGCGATATAAACAAGTTTTAGATACTCGGCTCGGTTCCGTAGTAGTGTCTTGTAGCGCAGGTTCGAGCATCGGTTTCTAGAACGAATGCACCTTGTTCAAGACCCGCCAATGACATTTTTTCTTTTTTTGTCTCGCTTTTTTCAGACATTTTGATGGTTTTTAGATTTTTTTCTTAATTAAAAATAGAATCCCATTTATTTTTATTTTTGTAGCTTATTCTAGGGTAAATCCATAATCAATAATTTTTAGCTAGGCAAGGAACAGTTTTGATAACAGCTTTTTATTATTTATTGCTAAAATGTACTGCACGATTATTGCTTTATATGTTGCATGTACTAAAACTGTAATAGTTATTGCAGTAACTAAATGTACGCTTGCGGGGCTATTTTTTTTACGCTGATGACACTCAGTTTTATTTGCCTTTCAATCCCCATAATTCAGAAGAGCTGATACAATCTAAACAACGTATGGAATCTTGTCTCAACAGCAATAAGACTTTGCTTAAACAGCGATGAAACAGAATTTCTGGTGCTTAATGTCACCGCCACGAGGCCTCCTCTAAAGACGATGAAACTTTCACAATAAATGCCTCTAATACAGCCAAAAACATAGGTGTTTGGTTTGGTGATTTTCTCACAATGAACATGCAAGTGAAGGAAACCTGTAAATCTGCTTTCTTCCATCTTAGCAACATAAGTAAAATAAGAAAATAAATTTCCTTTGAGCACTGTGAAGTTCTCATACATTCATTCATTTTATCAAATTAGATCACTGTAACTCTCTATATGCAGGTATCAAGAGAGAACTTATTGATAAATTACAGTACATTCAAAATTGTGCTACTCGGCTTTTCACTGGAACCTGAAAATAATACGGTCATATCTCACATGCCATAAAATCTCTTCCTGGGTCAGTAAAAGAGCAAATAGATTTTAAACTTGTTACTTCTTGCTTTCAAGTCGTAAGTGGCCTACTCAAGTCACTCCATATAAACCAACGAGAAATTTACGCTCTTCTACGAAAAACAGGTTCTTATTTCTAAAAAATGAAGCTTTAAGATCTCCAAGCAATGATGAAAAAAGATATATACATTATCAAATATGATAATGGAGTTTAAATACATATTAAGGGGTCTTGCTCACATATTGTACGAAGGCCAAGGCGGTATTGACTTTCATCTAACTAGATACCACACATACCATCAATACAAATCATATTGATTTTTTTTAAATTAAGAACCTATGTAAGAACCTAAGTAGCCTAAAATTTTATGTAGTGCCCGTTAAATAAGAACCTGTTTAGATTAACCTGGAAAACCTAGATTCTTAAAAGCGGTACTGCATTATATTGCTATTCAGATTGTCCCCTTTCATCATTGTGAAGTGTTTTGGATCCTTAAGAGAAAGGCGCAATATAAATCTACTAATCATTATTATCATTATTGTCAAGGTGCTTTTGGGTACTTGAGTTAGTTTACATCGGCGACACGCGATACCTCTGTCGGACTCATTATTGAGGGAGAGAAATTCAAACTTTTCAATACTAAGCTATAACGGTGAGAATTATATAAAGGTGACTGGTCCATCTATTAAACCGAATGGTATTTAGCGTGTTTGCAGACATACGAGGCGGGGGAGAAAAATGGAAAAACGTCACAAAATTTTCGACTATTTTGCAACAAGTAAATAACATTTTGTTTCTTAATATACAGACATGAATTATCAGCATTGCTTTGTCAATAAAATACAAAATATTAAAATTAATACGGTCTAAATTCTGCATTGAATATATGTCATTAGAGATACATGTAACTATAGATTTTAGCATGATATAAATTACATCAATGCGAACTCCCCTTGTCGAAAAGAACTGGAAACAAGATTTTCTGTATTTCAATGTCTACGATAGCGATCACCTGATGTTATTGTTAAATGAATCTGGCTTAAAGGTTGTAGTAGCCGATAATGAGCCGTTGTCACATTTATTGTTATCCACTTGGCGACAAAATCACGTAACGTATTACCTGCAAGCACGCAATCAGCGTTTCCCTGTTTCTTTGCGATGTTCCACGGAAAACCAACCCTCTCGCGGAGAATCTTTCTTAAACGATAACTCCAGGGCATTTGCGAATTCCTTCGGCTTTTTCGTCGATGTCACATGTACAGTGTGACATAATATGCAAATCAAATAATCAAGGCGCGGTGAAACAAAGCAAGATATCGCACTGACATAATGCATCAATGCTTTGACCCCTTACGCTACTAGAATCCAGCGAACTTGCTAGTCAGACGATACTTTGCATATATCCGATTTTGTCACCTCCCACAAGGGCCGAAGGTCCCCTTTTCGGTTATCAATAGACGTGCTATTTGTAGACAAAACTATAAAGTTTGTAGCCAAATCCGATAATTAACGTCCCCTGGAGATACTACAAATGCATAAAAAAATCCCTTTTTGTTTTTTCGGGGGTGGTCAGATTTTCATCAGAGAACTCACTCCCCCTCCCCCCCCCCCCCCACGGAAAATAAGGAAAATCCTGGGTACCGGCCGGCTTTTTGGTTATTAAATAAGGTTACTGGGGAGTAGAGAAAGTGTAATTCTACCTAGTATGTCTTAGACAGAATTGAGAAAAAAAGTCTATGTTTGTTAGGTTCAGTCTAGACGCCGTTCTTTTCATGTACCCTTTCAAATGCAAATGAACCAATTCGGCCGCAATTCTTTTCACGTGCTGTTCCGCACCAAATGAACATAGAACAATCGGATTGGTTCATTTGGATGCATTTGCAACGGTACATGAAAAGGACGGCGTTTAAACTTGGGCTTACATTCAAGATTAAGGATTAAAATTGTCAAAAGCCGTCATTTTCTATTTAGTATTAAAACAAACATTTCAATTCATCTTGCCGGCATATATAATATTTTCTCTCTTTCAAAATATTTTAGACTAAGCCAACAGTATGGACCAAGCCTTCTTACTCTATTTATAGTAGGTGGGACCCCTTTCTCAATGCCAACGACGCCTTCGGATACGTTGGATCAGTTCGAAGAATTTAAGCCAACAATAAAAAAAGACAACCAAAATGACTTAGACTTGGGAAAATTCTATTAGTCTCCTTTGCAGCCGTCCGCGTTTATCAGTCGAAAAATCCCAGCGCTCTCGCGACTGACAAACGCGGACTTGCGCTGCGCTGGACCAGTTTCTACGACAACAGAAACAGAAATATGTCACGTGACTGGCACCAGTCCCCTCTGAAGTCACGGTCTATTTGTGCCACGAAGACAAAATGGCGGACCCAAGTCACCAATAGTTGACTTGAGGGGCTTCACGACCAACATGGAGTAGTAGTAGAAGACGGAGAATAATAGATTTTTCCCTCCAGTTATTCGTCTGGCGGTATTGCGGGTTTTCAGGGCCACTTGCCTTCATAATGCGTTGTAATGTTGCCATTTGTACGGCCGCTTGGTCGGTTGTTTTGTTGGCTTTAGTCCCTGAATGCTTCGCAATGTCGAACGACGAGAAACGAAAAATGCGGTAAGAAAAATAGTTGGAAAACTTACAAAGGCGTGTTTTTATATTACCAAATAGTTATTTTTGTGTGTTTGTGATTTCAGAGGCCAAGTTAAAGAAATGTTTCGGCATGCTTACAACTCATACATGGTTAGTTTTTGTTTTTTAACGTAGCGTCGTTAGCTTATATTATTGTGGTGAAACCTTCCTTGATTAAAAAAAAATCCTTAGCTTATGATACCCTTTTTCGATAAAATGTAATTATAATATTGTTCAGGTATATAAAGGATTATGGTGTCAATTTAAGGAGTCAGCTTTTTATTCAATTTTATGAAAACATCTGATGTCATCGATAATTATTCTATTCTTACATGATTTACTGTCAAAACATTCTACAAACTATTTCCACCCGACATAAAATAATTTATATGAGTCCATATTATTAATTTTTGGTCATTTTAACAGCCAAGGAAGTTTTCACGACTTTGTACATAATTTTTTCCCCATAGTAACCAGTATAAGCCTGAAGTATTTTTTTTTTTCATCCAATTGATTTTTTTAGATTAATTCAAACAACAAAGAAGAATATAAAGATCACTGGCAAACCAGATGTTCGTGTACCAAAGATAATTTGTGTACCGAATATATCTGTAATAAAGCAAATGTCTGGAGGTTCTTGTTGTAGATTGATCTCGGCATTACGGAACCAGCAGAACTGGCAGAACCAGTGGAACCAGTGGAACCAGCTTATTTTGAGTGCAGAGGCATATTATACAAGGGTTACGATTTATTTTTGAAATAACTGTATTTTTAAATCTGATAACAAAATATCGAAGTTAACGCAAGAGCAAATAACTACTACACTAATTGTTTAAACTCTATAAAGTCCTGTTCTTTACAATTTATCCTCACCGTTAATGCGGCGTCTAAGCGAGCAAATACACAACTGCACCAGGGTCAGTTGGCTTGTGTAAGCCCCATCAGACACTACAAACACCACAAGTATGATATGAAAAATAAACAAAGTGTTAAAATACTTTGTTATTTTTTTGTCTGCACAGGTACACAAGAAGGACACATTTCGAAAAAACGCCTTTTGCACACTAAAACTAAGAGCGCTTGTTTTACAGTATGTTTTTTGTTACTTATCTGGAACTTTCAAAGGAATTTTTTAACAAATTGTATATGACAGAGTGTCGAATGTGCGTGAAATAACGTAGCACATTTGTGCTTAGTGTGATGTGATGTGATGTGATGTGACTGAGTAGAACAGAGAAACAAACAAACAAAAAAATGTTTGATAGATTACTTTGAAAGTAAATCGTAATCCTTGTATAACATCTATACCCCCTTTTGCCCCTGCATTAAAAAAATATGCTGGTTCTGCTTTTGGTAATGCGGGATTGATCTGGTTCCCTTTTAGCCCTGATTCATAACCGTTTTGGTAATTTTCCTCCCTCAACTCGGTTCACCTCCTCCCCGCTCATAATAAAATACAACAGGGTCCACAGGCTTTCAATCACAACTTCGACTCTTCAAGGCAACTTTTATGGCAGAAAACAGCCAGCTTTTCCTATATGCCATAGAAAAGTAAGTTCTAAACACATCTTTTGAAAATAATAATCCAAAAGGCCAGAATTACCCTGCAATTTTTTATTCTGTATTGTCCAGGTTTTTTTATTGGCTTTATTACAGATATATTCGGTACACAAATTATATTTGGTATGGTTTGCCCGTGATAAAGATATGGATGTTTTTTACATTTCTTACAAGGCTGCTTTAAAGATAAATTAAAATGTATGTTTATGATACATTGGGCTTAACTTTTTGCTAGGGAATTTTATTTGTTTTATAGAAGCTCTTTTTTTGTCAAATCTCCTGGAACTCTCAACATAAGTGTTTTAGACATAAATGACACAAGTAATGACGTCATCTGACCCCTCCCATGGTCACCTGACCTAGAACAGAAAAACGTGTCAGAGAAGCCACTGTTCAAATCTAACATCATATTTTTTGCAGAAATATTTTAAAATCGGATTTGCGAAATTTTGATACTGCGAGAAATGGCAAATTTTTATGTTCTTCGAAAACCACATATTTGGTAATAACTTTTTCATTTCTTAAAAAATCAAAAATCCCATGCTTGTTTTCTTGTGAGGAAATGGCTGTCATCTTGTTTTTTTTTTGCCATCTATTTTTATTATCTAAAAACATATAAAAATTGCATTTTCTTCTACAAAATGTTGAAAGTTTATATTAATCTCTTTGAAAAAAAAGAAAAAAGTTAGAATTGGAGTTTTGAAGAAAATAAAATAAAAAAAGGCTCGACCAGGGATTGAACCTGAAGCGCTTGTTTATGAGTCAAAGGATGCTGCGGCGATTTTAGTCTATTTTATCAAATGTAGCACTTTTCCTGCTCGTAGCAACAGTGTATCGTAGCAACGAGATAATACCATAGGCCGATAATTGGGTAAATTTTGTATTGAATATACCATCACAGTATAACCCTAGTCATATTTAAAGTGATTTCATGTAAATATCTGTCAGTGCAAAAAATATGTTTAGACAACCCTATCTCATCTGCATATCCCTTTGTGGTTCATATTGGTATCCTCAATTGCTTTTACATTTAGAAAGTCTAACTTGAACTTGTAACAGATCCGACTCACTCAAAAAAATTTATTTAGCATGCTTAGGTGAAACCAGTGTTGCTTTTAATTCTCAGTCATATAGCCCCAAACAATTTTTTTAAAAAGAAAAATGCCTTGAGTTTGCCTACGGCGTGCCTTTGATTTCGGCATTGGTAGTATTTTATAGTGTGATTTTGTGGTAAACAAAGTGGTTCCAGTTTTTCACAAAACCCCAATGCAGTTTTGCGTTTGGTTTTTGTGATTTTCTGTGCAGTTTTACAATTGTCCTTCCCCCTTGTGCTTCCTCTTGTGTCTCTTGCAGTCGTTTGCTTACCCTGCAGATGAGCTCATCCCCCTTATGCTTCCTCTTGTGTCTCTTGCAGTCGTTTGCTTACCCTGCAGATGAGCTCATCCCCCTTATGCTTCCTCTTGTGTCTCTTGCAGTCGTTTGCTTACCCTGCAGATGAGCTCATCCCCCTTATGCTTCCTCTTGTGTCTCTTGCAGTCGTTTGCTTACCCTGCAGATGAGCTCATCCCCCTTATGCTTCCTCTTGTGTCTCTTGCAGTCGTTTGCTTACCCTGCAGATGAGCTCATCCCCCTTATGCTTCCTCTTGTGTCTCTTGCAGTCGTTTGCTTACCCTGCAGATGAGCTCATGCCGTTGAGCTGCAAAGGGCGCGTCAGAGGGGTCGACCCAAGCCGTGGTGATGTTGATGATGCACTTGGGATGTAAGTACAGCAATACCTCTATAAGGTAGTACGGTACCTCTACCAGGCAGTACCTCTATAAGGCGGTACCTCAACAAGACGGTTCCTCTATCAGGTAGTACCTAAGGCAGTACCTCTATAAGGTGGTACCTGTATAAGGTGGTACCTCTACAAGGCGGTTCCTCTATCAGGTGGTTCCTCTATCAGGCGGTACGCTCTATCAGGCGGTACCCTCTATCATTCGGTACCTCAATGAGGCAGTACTTTCTACAAGGTGGTACTTCTATCAGGCGGTACCTTAATAAGGTGTCTCTGAATGTGAAACCTTAATAAGCATCCACCCAGGACCAGTGGCCACATAATCCTTTTAGTAATTTTGTATAAGATCACTTAATAGGCATGCTGCTTTATCTGTATTTCTGTCCCAGTGTGGCCTACTTTTTATTTTGATACAAAAGAATTTATGCAAAATCTACACCAATCGGATATGGCCAATCCTATTAATATTGAATAAGATAAAAGATATTGAGAAGGATATTGAGAAGTTCTTAAAAGTCAGCTGCCTTATTTTGAAATATTTGAATTTTCGAATCACTTAAATGAGGAATGCTCCTCAATGTTTAACGTGAAACTATTTATGCTACACTGAATAATGATCTTTTTCATCTGCAATGTTAGGATTCACTGTCTGTTTAAATGTTAGGATTCACTGTCTGTTTAAATGTTAGGATTCACTGTCTGTTTAAATGTGGATTTATTTCTTGTTGTCCTTCATGATGAATTTCTCCTGTCTCAGGTTCTCCTTGACCCTAGTGGATACCTTAGACACCCTTGCTGTAAGTACATATTCAGTGATAGACACCCTTGCTGTAAGTACATATCCAGTGATAGATACCCTAGCTGTAAGTACATATCCAGTGATAGACACCCTTGCTGTAAGTACATATTCAGTGATAGACACCCTTGCTGTAAGTACATATCCAGTGATAGATACCCTTGCTGTAAGTACATATCCAGTGATAGACACCCTTGCTGTAAGTATATATTTAGTGATAGATACCCTAGCTGTAATTACATATTGAGTGATAGATACCCTTGCTGTAAGTACATATCCAGTGATAGACACCCTTGCTGTAAGTATATATTCAGTGATAGATACCCTAGCTGTAATTACATATTGAGTGATAGATACCCTAGCTGTAATTACATATTGAGTGATAGATACCCTAGCTGTAATTACATATTGAGTGATAGACACCCTTGCTGTAAGTACATATCCAGTGATACTGTAGATACCCTTGCTGTAAGTACATATCCAGTGATAGACACCCTTGCTGTAAGTATATATTCAGTGATAGATACCCTAGCTGTAATTACATATTGAGTGATAGATACCCTTGCTGTAAGTACATATCCAGTGATAGACACCCTTGCTGTAAGTATATATTCAGTGATAGATACCCTAGCTGTAATTACATATTGAGTGATAGATACCCTAGCTGTAATTACATATTGAGTGATAGATACCCTAGCTGTAAGTACATATTGAGTGATAGATACCCTAGCTGTAATTACATACCCAGTGATAGATACCCTAGCTGTAATTACATATTGAGTGATAGATACCCTCGCTGTAATTACATATCCAGTGATAGATACCCTAGCTGTAATTACATATCCAGTGATAGATACCCTAGCTGTAATTACATATTGAGTGATAGATACCCTAGCTGTAATTACATATTGAGTGATAGATACCCTAGCTGTAATTACATATCCAGTGATAGATACCCTAGCTGTAATTACATATTGAGTGATAGATACCCTTGCTGTAATTACATATCCAGTGATAGATACCCTAGCTGTAATTACATATCCAGTGATAGATACCCTAGCTGTAATTACATATCCAGTGATAGATACCCTAGCTGTAATTACATACCCAGTGATAGACACCCTAGCTGTAAGTACATATCCAGTGATAGACACCCTAGCTGTAAGTACATATCCAGTGATAGATACCCTAGCTGTAATTACATACCCAGTGATAGACACCCTAGCTGTAAGTACATATCCAGTGATAGACACCCTAGCTGTAAGTACATATCCAGTGATAGACACCCTAGCTGTAAGTACATATCCAGTGATAGATACCCTAGCTGTAATTACATATCCAGTGATAGATACCCTAGCTGTAATTACATATCCAGTGATAGATACCCTAGCTGTAATTACATATCCAGTGATAGATACCCTTGCTGTAATTACATATCCAGTGATAGATACCCTAGCTGTAATTACATATCCAGTGATAGATACCCTTGCTGTAATTACATACCCAGTGATAGATACCCTAGCTGTAATTACATATTGAGTGATAGATACCCTAGCTGTAATTACATATCCAGTGATAGATACCCTTGCTGTAATTACATATCCAGTGATAGATACCCTTGCTGTAATTACATACCCAGTGATAGATACCCTAGCTGTAATTACATATCCAGTGATAGATACCCTAGCTGTAATTACATATCCAGTGATAGATACCCTAGCTGTAATTACATATCCAGTGATAGATACCCTTGCTGTAAGTACATATCCAGTGATAGACACCCTAGCTGTAAGTACATATCCAGTGATAGATACCCTAGCTGTAATTACATACCCAGTGATAGATACCCTAGCTGTAATTACATATTGAGTGATAGATACCCTAGCTGTAATTACATACCCAGTGATAGATACCCTTGCTGTAAGTACATATCCAGTGATAGACACCCTAGCTGTAAGTACATATCCAGTGATAGATACCCTAGCTGTAATTACATATCCAGTGATAGATACCCTTGCTGTAAGTACATATCCAGTGATAGATAGTCTTGCTGTAAGTACATATCCAGTGATAGATACTCTTGCTGTAAGTGCATACTGTGCCCAGTAATACAGTAGATACCCCAGCTGTAAGTACATATTGAGTGATAGATACCCTTGCTGTACGTACATATTCAGTGATAGACACCCTAGCTGTAAATACATATCCAGTGATAGATAGTCTTGCTGTAAGTGCATACTGTGCCCAGTAAAACAGTAGATACCCCAGCTGTAAGTACATATTGAGTGATAGATACCCTTGCTGTACGTACATATTCAGTGATAGACACCCTAGCTGTAAATACATATCCAGTGATAGATACCCTAGCTGTAAGTACATTTTCAGTGATAGATACCCTAGCTGTAAGTACATTTTCAGTGATAGACACCCTAGCTGTAAGTACATTTTTAGTGATAGATACCCTAGCTGTAAGTACATTTTCAGAGATAGACACCCTTGCTGTAAGTTCATACCCAGTGATAGATACCCTAGCTGTAAGTACATTTTTAGTGATAGATACCCTAGCTGTAAGTACATTTTCAGTGATAGACACCCTAGCTGTAATTACATATCCAGTGATAGATACCCTACTTGTAAGTACATATCCAGTGATAGACACCCTAGCTGTAAGTACATATCCAGTGATAGATACCCTAGCTGTAAGTACATATCCAGTGATAGACACCCTAGCTGTAAGTACATATCCAGTGATAGATACCCTAGCTGTAAATACATATCCAGTGATAGATACCCTAGCTGTAAGTACATTTTTAGTGATAGATACCCTAGCTGTAAGTACATTTTCAGTAATAGACACCCTTGCTGTAAGTACATTTTCAGTGATAGATAGTCTTGCTGTAAGTACATATCCAGTGATAGATACTCTTGCTGTAAGTGCATACTGTGCCCAGTAATACAGTAGATACCCCAGCTGTAAGTACATATTGAGTGATAGATACCCTTGCTGTACGTACATATTCAGTGATAGACACCCTAGCTGTAAATACATATCCAGTGATAGATAGTCTTGCTGTAAGTGCATACTGTGCCCAGTAATACAGTAGATACCCCAGCTGTAAGTACATATTGAGTGATAGATACCCTTGCTGTACGTACATATTCAGTGATAGACACCCTAGCTGTAAATACATATCCAGTGATAGATACCCTAGCTGTAAGTACATTTTCAGTGATAGATACCCTAGCTGTAAGTACATTTTCAGTGATAGACACCCTAGCTGTAAGTACATTTTTAGTGATAGATACCCTAGCTGTAAGTACATTTTCAGAGATAGACACCCTTGCTGTAAGTTCATACCCAGTGATAGATACCCTAGCTGTAAGTACATTTTTAGTGATAGATACCCTAGCTGTAAGTACATTTTCAGTGATAGACACCCTAGCTGTAATTACATATCCAGTGATAGATACCCTACTTGTAAGTACATATCCAGTGATAGACACCCTAGCTGTAAGTACATATCCAGTGATAGATACCCTAGCTGTAAGTACATATCCAGTGATAGACACCCTAGCTGTAAGTACATATCCAGTGATAGATACCCTAGCTGTAAATACATATCCAGTGATAGATACCCTAGCTGTAAGTACATTTTTAGTGATAGATACCCTAGCTGTAAGTACATTTTCAGTGATAGACACCCTTGCTGTAAGTACATTTTCAGTGATAGACACCCTTGCTGTAAGTTCATATCCAGTGATAGACACCCTAGCTGTAAGTACATATCCAGTGATAGATACCCTAGCTGTAAGTACATATCCAGTGATAGATACCGTAGCTGTAAGTACATATCCAGTGATAGACACCCTAGCTGTAAGTACATATCCAGTGGTAGATACCCTAGCTGTAAGTACATATCCAGTGATAGATACCCTAGCTGTAAGTACATATCCAGTGATAGATACCCTAGCTGTAAGTACATATCCAGTGATAGATACCCTAGCTGTAAGTACATATCCAGTGATAGATACCCTAGCTGTAAGTACTTATCCTAAGCTGCAGTAATGAAACACAATGCAACTTCCCTGCTAGCAGAGGCCTCTTTTCTCTGTATTTCGCTGGGCTGGAGTTCGCGAGGAAAAGATACCTCTGCCATGGGTCACAAGTTCGTTTGATCAAACCGCCGTCCACCGCCGTGGACGGGAGATCCAGAACACATGCTCCCTCCCATTAATTACTGGCCACTATTTGAGCCAACAATGACTAACGCATGCTTGAAACGTATATCCGCTGCCGGATAATAAGCGCGCATTTGAAACAGCGTCCTCCGTAGAAATATCACGCGACAAATTATAAAAGAAGCCATTCACTGGCTTATCTTCATTCAGAATTTTCTCTCTTTTGACTAACGAGTCAATCTTCCGTTTACAGGTTTTGCGTATTTTTTCTGGAAATAGCTGATCTAAGTTTACCAAGAAGTTTTGTAACATTTTCTTCGAGTCCAACTGTGCGATATTTACATTGAAGAAACTCGCCTGCCCAGATGTCTTGAAATTAATCTCACAAACACGACAAAACTTGTCTTTGCTGCGTTTGCTGTACAATCTTTTTAGTGACGTTTTAGGTGATTGAAATTGAACAGTTGTTTTCTTTTTTCGAAGAGGAGGACTAACCGGAGTTTGATTCATGATTTTCTACTAAACCCATGCAAAGCATATTAGCATATTGACAACTTTCGCGCGATAGTACGGGTTTTGGCACGTCGGTCGCTTATTAACGCTCACGCATGCGCAACAAAAACACTTTCAATCCATGGCGGAGGTCTCTTTTCCTCGCGAACGCCAGCACAGCGAAATACAGACAAAAGAGGCCTCTGCTAGCAGGGGACAATGCAACCAAAGAATAGTCTAAAAACTTATCCCTTGCTTTAATAAGCGCCATTCTGGTATGAATTCAATTGTTTTGATTCAGTGTTGCTTATACCTAGGTTCTTGGTGAAGTATCAGAGTTCGAGAAAGCGGTCAAGCTTGTTATTAAAGATGTCCACTTTGATACTGACGTTGTGGTCTCTGTATTTGAGACAAATATAAGGATTGTGGGGTGAGTGTGGACCTTTCTTACTCTTTGACAGATATTCACTACTAAAGGACTTTCTTCCTCTATGACAGATATTTTTTACTAAAGGACTTTCTTCCTCCTTGACAGATATTCTCTACTAAAGGAATTTCTTCCTCTTTGACAGATATTCACTACTAAAGGACTTTCTTCCTCTATGACAGATATTCTTCACTAAAGGACTTTCTTCCTCTATGACAGATATTTTTTACTAAAGACTTTCTTCCTCTTTGAAAGATATTCTCTACTAAAGGACTTTCTTTCTCTATGACAGTTATTAACTACTAAAGGACTTTCTTCCTCTATGACAGATATTCACTACTATAGGATTTTCTTCCTCTTTTACAGATATTCACTACTAAAGGACTTTCTTCCTCTATGACAGATATTCACTACTAAAGGATTTTCTTCCTCTTTTACAGATATTCACTACTAAAGGACTTTCTTCCTCTATGACAGATATTCACTACTAAGGGACTTTCTTCCTCTTTGAAAGATATTCTTTTCTAAAGGACTTTCTTCCTCTATGACAGATATTCACTACTAAAGGATTTTCTTCCTCTTTTACAGATATTCACTACTAAAGGACTTTCTTCCCCTTTGACGGATATTCACTCTAAAGACTTTCTTCCTCTATGACAGATATTCATTACTAAAGGACTTTCTTCCTCTATGACAGATATTCACTACTAAGGGACTTTCTTCCTCTTTGAAAGATATTCTTTTCTAAAGGACTTTCTTCCTCTATGACAGATATTCACTACTAAAGGACTTTCTTCCTGTACTGTATGACAGATATTAACTACTAAAGGATTTTGTTCCTCTTTGACAGATATTCACTACTAAAGGACTTTCTTCTTCTTTGACAGATATTCACTACTAAAGGACTTTCTTCCTCTATGACAGATATTCTTTACTAAAGGACTTTCTTCCTCTATGACAGATACTGTATTAACTACTAAAGGACTTTCTTTCTCTTTGACAGATATTCACTACTAAAGGACTTTCTTCCTCTATGACAGACATTCACTACTAAAGGACTTTCTTCCTCTATTACAGATATTCACTACTAAAGGACTTTCTTCCTCTATGACAGATATTCTTTACTAAAGGACTTTCTTCCTCTATGACAGATATTTTTTACTAAAGACTTTCTTCCTCTTTGAAAGATATTCTCTACTAAAGGACTTTCTTTCTCTATGACAGTTATTAACTACTAAAGGACTTTCTTCCTCTATGACAGATATTCATTACTAAAGGACTTTCTTCCTCTATGACAGATATTCATTACTAAAGGACTTTCTTCCTCTATGACAGATATTCACTACTAAGGGACTTTCTTCCTCTTTGAAATATATTCTTTTCTAAATGACTTTCTTCCTCTATGACAGATATTCACTACTAAAGGACTTTCTTCCTCTATGACAGATATTCACTACTGAAGGACTTTCTTCCTCTATGACAGATATTCATTACTAAAGGACTTTCTTCCTCTATGACAGATATTCATTACTAAAGGACTTTCTTCCTCTATGACAGATATTCACTACTAAAGGACTTTCTTCCTCTATGACAGATATTCTCTACTAAAGGACATTCTTCCTCCATGACAGATATTCACTACTAAACGACTTTCTACCTCTATGACAGATATTCTCTACTAAAGGACTTTCTACCTCTATGACAGATATTCTCTACTAAGGGACTTTCTTCCTCTATGACAGATATTCTCTACTAAAGGACTTTCTTCCTCTATGACAGATATTCTCTACTAAAGGACTTTCTTCCTCTATGACAGATATTCTCTACTAAAGGACTTTCTTCCTCTATGACAGATATTCTCTACTAAAGGACTTTCTTCCTCTATGACAGATATTCACTACTAAACACAGAAACAGAGAGTGGATATTAAAAACCTTACACGCTTGTTTTAATCATTGCAAAGGAGAGATGAAAATTGAGAAGGAAGCATTCCTAGGGGCTATTATGTTCCTTCCCTCTACTTCCTTCTCTTTTGTTTGTAAAATAGCAGTGTAACAACACTTCTTTGCACACAACACATATTCTAGCTCCCTTGTTCATATTTGCACCCTCAAGCAACTAAACAATTAATTGGACACCCAGGTTAGGTGTTTAAACAAATGATTGGAATATGTTCTGTCTCTCCAGGGGGCTTCTTGGTGGCCATGTGGCGGCTGATTCCTTGAAGAAGTCTGGCAAAGGCCTGTCATGGTACAACGGAGAGCTTTTAGCCTTGGCCAAGAAAGCAGGGGAGTGTCTTTTGCCAGCCTTCAATACCACCACAGGCATACCCTATCCCAAGGTAAGGAAACCCAGCCATCAATACCACCACAGGGATACCCTAGCCCGAGGTAAGAATATCCAGCCATCAATACCACCACAGGGATACCCTAGCCCAAGGTAAGAAAACCCAGCCATCAATACCACCACAGGGATACCCTAGCCCAAGGTAAGAAAACATGCCATCAATACCACCACAGGGATACCCTAGCCCAAGGTAAGAAAACCCAGCCATCAATACCACCACAGGGATACCCTAGCCCGAGGTAAGAAAACTCAGCCATCAATACCACCACAGGGATACCCTAGCCCAAGGTAAGAAAACCCAGCCATCAATACCACCACAGGGATACCCTAGCCCAAGGTAAGAAAACATGCCATCAATACCACCACAGGGATACCCTAGCCCAAGGTAAGAAAACATGCCATCAATACCACCACAGGGATACCCTAGCCCAAGGTAAGAAAACATGCCATCAATACCACCACAGGGATACCCTAGCCCAAGGTAAGAAAACCCAGCCATCAATACCACCACAGGGATACCCTAGCCCGAGGTAAGAAAACTCAGCCATCAATACCACCACAGGGATACCCTAGCCCAAGGTAAGAAAACATGCCATCAATACCACCACAGGGATACCCTAGCCCAAGGTAAGAATACCCAGCCATCAATACCACCACAGGGATACCCTATCCCAAGGTAAGAAAACCCAGCCATCAATACCACCACAGGGATACCCTATCCCAAGGTAAGAAAACATGCCATCAATACCAGAGAAAGATAAAGCACCCACAAGGCTTTCTACAACCACCGTTATTAAAACATTTCATTTGGTCCAGGTGAATCTGAAATATGGTATCCACCACCCTGATTCTAACACTGGTACGGAGGTGGACACCTGTACTGCATGCGCAGGGACAATGATCATGGAATTTGGAGCCCTTTCTCGTCTCACTGGAGACCCAATCTTTGAGGTAATATATCTCAAATTGACTTGAGAGTTGTAAAGGTCTTGGATTGTTATGATAAACACACTTGCTAACCACTGCAAGCTAGAATTGAATACCTCAAAAGTAAAATGAAGCGTACTGAATATTGCTTTGAGAATGCATCGCCTTTCTTACAAGTATGATTTTTGTTTGCTGTTTAGGAAAAAGCAAAAAAGGCAATGGAATCCTTGTGGAAATTCCGTAGCAGGGCGTCTGACCTTGTTGGTACAGTGATCAACATTCACAATGGTGACTGGGTCAGGAGAGGTAATCAAATCTAGCCACTATTTGATATACAAAAAAATATTTAGTTGTTTTTTAGAGTAATATGCGAAGAAAATTTTGCATTTGGCTGCTAATATGCATTGGGGTGCTTGCTAACCTGAAATCAGTTTTCATTGGCCTTTTGGGAGCATCAATGAATAGTAACTTACTCTAAAGAAAAAATTACTTTGTTTTCTGTGACAGATAGCGGTGTTGGGGCTGGTATTGACTCCTATTATGAGTATTGTCTAAAGGCGTACATCCTCCTGGGCGATGATACTTATCTGGACAGATTTAACAAGGTTAGAAATGCTTTACTGATATGGTCAACATTAGCAGTGTCTATTTTGTGGGCATGAAAACACAGCAATAGATTGATGGAAACTTAAGGAATCTTAATGTCTTTAGCAAGATTAAACTTGAGTTACTATTTATCAAAGTAATTTATTTATTTATCAAAGTAGTTAATATATGTATTTATTATATATTTAGAGACTTTTATCACACTGTACAAATAAAACTCAAAGTAAATACAATAATACCTGATGATGAGGGTTGGCTCTGGCAGGTCCCAAATAGTGCCATGATCTTTGTAAAATATACAACAAGCAATTAACAGAGCAAGTGAAACAATGGGTGTCAATGGAAAATGTGACCTCATGGTAATTAGGTTACGTGCTTAATATTAAAATCACTTGAGAGCTTGCTATGCAGGTTAAGTTGATAGGGGGGGGGGGTAATTGTCTATGTATATTTTTTCGAACATTTTGCACAGATATAGTGGGTGAAAGTGTTTTTATCTCTTCAGCATTATAAGTCTATCATGCAGTATATCAACCAAGGCGCCATGTTTCTCAGTGTTCAGATGCATCAGCCTGAGAGGACATCACACGCTTACATGGATGCCCTCCAGGCTTTCTGGCCTGGTTTACAGGTGTGTTGGGAACCTCTACAGTTGTCTGTGAGTAGATTTATAAGCAAAACATCCCTGCACATTCTTAGCCCCTGACCAGATCATTGCTTGTGGTTCAGCAACATGTAATATGTAAATTAATGGAAACTCTGTGATGCAGGTTCTGAAGGGTGATCTGAAGAAAGCCATTGAGATGCATCACATGTTATACGAAGTAGCAAAAAAGCACACCTTCCTGCCTGAGGTACAGGATTTATTGTAGAACAGACCTTTTCACTGCTAACTGTTTTATGCTATTTGTTCATGGTCTTTTCACTAATAAGGCAATAGTCATGGCAAACCCTTAGAAAGTACTTAATTTTGTGGTACTCACTGTTTAAAGCTGTTAGAGTGGGCAGCCCTTTTATATTTATTTTTTTGGCTACATTGTACCATCTTTGTTATTGTTCTTGTTGTTGTTGTTGTAGGCGTTTACAACAGACTTTGAGGTGCACTGGGGAGAGCACCCTCTGCGGCCAGAGTTGGTGGAGAGTACATACTTCCTATATGAGGTAGCTATTACTGTCCTGTGTCATAGAAAAGACAATTGGTTAACACATGTTATGTTTCTATCCAGGCCATGTTAGACCCATACTATCTATAACACTGAGTAACACATAACCATGTTTGTATCCAGGCCACGTCAGACCATACTATCTATAACACTGAGTAACAAATGACATGTTTCTATCCAGTCCACGTTAGACCCATGCTATCTATAACACTGAGTAACACATAACCATGTTTCTATCCAAGCCATGTTAGACCCATGCTATCTATAACACTGAGTAACACATAACCATGTTTCTATCCAAGCCATGTTAGACCCATACTATCTTTAACACTGAGAAACACATGACATGTTTGTATCCAGGCCACGTTAGACCCATACTATCTAGAGGTTGGCAGGAATATCGTAGAGAAGATTAATGAGCATGCAAGAGTGCCATGTGGCTTTGCTGCATTGAAGGATGTCAGAACTCTCAGTCATGAAGACAGGTAATTCTATCCACAGCCACACGGAGCAACACAGACCATGCTGTTACCAAAACAATACAGTTGTCTTGATGTTGAACCAGAATACTGAACATGAAACAGGTCTGTTGTGAAGTATTAATAAAGACAAGGATATGGCATGGTCAAAAACAGTGTTTCGTGTTGCAGTACTGAGACTCAAACTCTTTATCTCAAACTCAAACTCTAATTGCTTTTCCCAAGAAATAAAACATTAACAAGTCACAAACTTGTCTTTATTCCCTTTGAAATTATGTAATGCTCATATACTACACAAGGAATACCATAAACTGTGCAGCAAACTTATCATTGTAAACTGTATCACTACTAGAGTCTACATTTGTAAGGAGAATGTACTGTCATGTCTATAGAGGAACTCATTTACCCCCAAAGTGTGAGATAACGCAGAATACTGTTGTTTAGATCTCCTTCTGTAAAGCTAATGTTTTATTTCTTTAGCCTCCTTTACTTTATAAAAAATATACAAGACATAACTCTAATGTAAGGAAGTAAATTAAAATGAACTGTTACTTTTTGCTGCATAGGATGGATTCATTTGTCCTGGCTGAGACGTTCAAATACCTGTACCTCCTCTTTACGGATAAGAGTGAATGGACCCTCCCAATGAATGACTTCATACTCACTACAGAGGCCCACTTGCTTCCCCTCAGCCTGTCAAGCGTGTCTCCAAATGGTACTGCATATGAGGCAAGGCAATTTATAATAAATACATTATAGTATTTATAAAGCACCTATATATTAGCCACATTTCCATGCCCATGTTTTTTTTTTTTATTTCTCTAGCAAATTCGGTATAACCTGACATTGAGCTCTGAGAAGTTCACCGTGATGCTTTCACTGAATGTCATTGTTTCTGATTTCTCTAGCAAATTCGGTATAACCTGACATTAAGCTCTGAGAAGTTCACCGTGTTGCTTTCACTGAATGTCATTGTTTCTGATTTCTCTAGCAAATTCGGTATCACCTGGCATTGAGCTCTGAGAAGTTCACCGTGTTGCTTTCACTGAATGTCATTGTTTCTGATTTCTCTATCAAATTCGGTATAACCTGACATTGAGCTCTGAGAAGTTCACCATGTTGCTTTCACTGAATTTCATTGTTTCTCATTTCTCTAGCAAATTCGGTATAACCTGACATTAAGCTCTGAGAAGTTCACCGTGTTGCTTTCACTGAATGTCATTGTTTCTGATTTCTCTAGCAAATTCGGTATCACCTGGCATTGAGCTCTGAGAAGTTCACCGTGTTGCTTTCACTGAATGTCATTGTTTCTGATTTCTCTATCAAATTCGGTATAACCTGACATTGAGCTCTGAGAAGTTCACCATGTTGCTTTCACTGAATTTCATTGTTTCTCATTTCTCTATCAAATTCGGTATAACCTGACATTAAGCTCTGAGAAGTTCACCGTGTTGCTTTCACTGAATGTCATTGTTTCTGATTTCTCTAGCAAATTCGGTATCACCTGGCATTGAGCTCTGAGAAGTTCACCGTGTTGCTTTCACTGAATGTCATTGTTTCTGATTTCTCTATCAAATTCGGTATAACCTGACATTGAGCTCTGAGAAGTTCACCGTGTTGCTTTCACTGAATGTCATTGTTTCTCATTTCTCTAGCAAATTCGGTATCACCTGGCATTGAGCTCTGAGAAGTTCACCGTGTTGCTTTCACTGAATGTCATTGTTTCTGATTTCTCTAGCAAATTCGGTATCACCTGGCATTGAGCTCTGAGAAGTTCACCGTGTTGCTTTCACTGAATGTCATTGTTTCTGATTTCTCTATCAAATTCGGTATAACCTGACATTGAGCTCTGAGAAGTTCACTGTGTTGCTTTCACTGAATGTCATTGTTTCTCATTTCTCTAGCAAATTCGGTATCACCTGGCATTGAGCTCTGAGAAGTTCACCGTGTTGCTTTCACTGAATTTCATTGTTTCTCATTTCTCTAGCAAATTCGGTATCACCTGGCATTGAGTTCTGAGAAGTTCACCATGTTGCTTTCACTGAATGTCATTGTTTCTCATTTCTCTAGCAAATTCGGTATAACCTGACATTGAGCTCTGAGAAGTTCACCATGTTGCTTTCACTGAATGTCATTGTTTCTCATCTCTCTAGCAAATTCGGTATAACCTGACATTGAGCTCTGAGAAGTTTGCTTTCACTGAATGTCATTGTTTCTCATTTCTCTAGCAAATTCGGTATAACCTGGCATTGAACTCTGAGAAGTTAACGGTGTTGCTTTCACTGAATGTCATTGTTTCTGATTTCTCTATCAAATTCGGTATAACCTGACATTGAGCTCTGAGAAGTTCACCATGTTGCTTTCACTGAATTTCATTGTTTCTCATTTCTCTAGCAAATTCGGTATAACCTGACATTGAGCTCTGAGAAGTTCACTGTGTTGCTTTCACTGAATTTCATTGTTTCTCATTTCTCTATCAAATTCGGTATAACCTGACATTGAGCTCTGAGAAGTTCACCATGTTGCTTTCACTGAATTTCATTGTTTCTCATTTCTCTATCAAATTCGGTATAACCTGACATTGAGCTCTGAGAAGTTCACTGTGTTGCTTTCACTGAATTTCATTGTTTCTGATTTCTCTAGCAAATTCGGTATAACCTGACATTGAGCTCTGAGAAGTTCACCATGTTGCTTTCACTGAATTTCATTGTTTCTGATTTCTCTATCAAATTCGGTATAACCTGACATTGAGCTCTGAGAAGTTCACTGTGTTGCTTTCACTGAATTTCATTGTTTCTCATTTCTCTAGCAAATTCGGTATAACCTGACATTGAGCTCTGAGAAGTTCACCGTGTTGCTTTCACTGAATTTCATTGTTTCTCATTTCTCTAGCAAATTCGGTATAACCTGACATTGAGCTCTGAGAAGTTCACCGTGTTGCTTGCACTGAATGTCATTGTTTCTGATTTCTCTATCAAATTCGGTATAACCTGACATTGAGCTCTGAGAAGTTTGCTTTCACTGAATGTCATTGTTTCTCATTTCTCTAGCAAATTCGGTATAACCTGACATTGAGCTCTGAGAAGTTCACCTTGTTGCTTTCACTGAATTTCATTGTTTCTCATTTCTCTAGCAAATTCGGTATAACCTGACATTGAGCTCTGAGAAGTTCACCGTGTTGCTTTCACTGAATGTCATTGTTTCTCATCTCTCTAGCAAATTCGGTATAACCTGACATTGAGCTCTGAGAAGTTCACCGTGTTGCTTTCACTGAATGTCATTGTTTCTCATCTCTCTAGCAAATTCGGTATAACCTGGCATTGAGCTCTGAGAATGAGTATGACTTCACTTGCCCTAACTCTGTCCACCCTGAGGGCAAGGTGAAATATGCCGAGGAGGTGCGGCGACAGATGCTGCTCAAGACACAGGGAAGCTGTCCAAAGCAAGCCAAAGGCTCATTCAGCTTCTCCTCGGATAAGTAAGGGTCAACAATATAGACTTCACTAAACAACAGATGAAATGATGTACAGCATGATGCAAAATACCTGGATATGAGGCATGGTACATTGTCTTTTGGGAGGTCCATATATTAAAAGGGTCAATATGCAACCCTCATGAAATAAAGTAGTGTATTTGATGGTACAAAGGTGAATCCACAAACTAATTTTCATGACCAATTGTACATTCATCGCGCAGAAATCTGATAAATGTAGAAGTAATGCATTGGAAATGAAGCATTGTACATACTGTAGTTTCCTGTTGTAGCTACAGTATATTTGAAATAGTTACACTGTGATACCACAAAAAACATTCAGGTATCAGGCATGATCACAGTAGCATGCCCTACTAGTAGAAACTACTAGTTCAAGTATGTAGGGTAAACTGACTTCCGCCATATATTCGACCGGAATTAAAATTGCAATCGCCAAAATGTCAACTTTTAGGCCAAAATGGGCAATAAGACCTCGATATTCATAATATACACCAGAAATTCTGTTAAATATCGACAAAATAGTTTGTTTGAAACTAGGGGTTTACAGGGCCTTTAAACGTAAGTATTATTTCTCTATGATTTTTATTCCTTTTATTAACCACAGAAAGTCGGCCCGATAACATCTGTATTCTGCTACCGTGTTCTTTACAAACAAACAAGAATCTAATCATTGCTTCGTCTAAATTGTGTTGTTAAGGGCTTGTATCCAAATCAACAGACCCATATAAACCCATCATGATTGAACATCATTTCGAAAAGTAAACATTGTAATTCGCCGTTGCTTGATGAAAAGAACTTCTGTGGTCGAGAATATCCCTCCCAAAGACCCCCTTCTTTCCCTAGATGTCTTGGTACGAACACCCAACAAATAGTGTACAACAACGTCATTTTGTAGTTATCTATTGTGTGCATTCTGTGCCTCAGACCTCCCCGACTTCGTGCGGAGCAGTTTGTTCCTGGTAATTCTGAACACCTGTCACTGCTCAAGTCCATGGGTATCACAGTGGCACAGACCAAGGAGGGCAAGATACAGCTGATGCACACTGCTTCATCGGTAACACTCCTTATTTGTCCTCATCGGTAACCCTCCTTATTTGTCCTCATCTGTAACACTCCTTATTTGTCCTCATCGGTAACACTCCTTATTTGTCCTCATTGGTAACACTCCTTATTTGTCCTCATTGGTAACACTCCTTATTTGTCCTCATTGGTAACACTCCTTATTTGTCCTCATTGGTAACACTCCTTATTTGTCCTCATTGGTAACATTCCTTATTTGTCCTCATCGGTAACACTCCTTATTTGTCCTCATTAGTAACACTCCTTATTTGTCCTCATTGGTAACACTCCTTATTTGTCCTCATCGGTAACACTCCTTATTTGTCCTCGTTGGTAACACTCCTTATTTGTCCTCATCTGTAACACTCCTTATTTGTCCTCATCTGTAACCCTCCTTATTTGTCCTCATCGGTAACACTCCTTATTTGTCCTCATCGGTAACACTCCTTATTTGTCCTCATCGGTAACACTCCTTAATTGTCGTCATCGGTAACACTCCTTAATTGTCGTCATTGGTAACACTCCTTATTTGTCCTCATCCGTAACACTCCTTATTTGTCCTCATCGGTAACTTCAGGTCTTTCCTTTGCACACTATCTGATGCCTCTGGTGGGAGTGGTCTTTCCCTTACACTATCTGATGCCTCTGGTGGGAGTGGTCTTTCCCTTACACACTATCTGATGCCTCTGGTGGGAGTGGTCTTTCCCTTACACACTATCTGATGCCTCTGGTGGGAGTGGTCTTTCCCTCACACTATCTGATGCCTCTGGTGGGAGTGGTCTTTCCCTTACACACTATCTGATGCCTCTGGTGGGAGTGGTCTTTCCCTCACACACCATCTGATGCCTCTGGTGGGAGTAGTCTTTCCCTCACACTATCTGATGCCTCTGGTGGGAGTGGTCTTTCCCTCACACTATCTGATGCCTCTGGTGGGAGTGGTCTTTCCCTTACACACTATCTGATGCCTCTGGTGGGAGTGGTCTTTTCCTCACACACCATCTGATGCCTCTGGTGGGAGTGGTCTTTCCCTCACACACTATCTGATGCCTCTGGTGGGAGTGGTCTTTCCCTAACACTATCTGATGCCTCTGGTGGGAGTGGTCTTTCCCTAACACTATCTGATGCCTCTGGTGGGAGTGGTCTTTCCCTCACACACCATCTGATGCCTCTGGTGGGGGTAGTCTTTCCCTCACACACTATCTGATGCCTCTGGTGGGAGTAGTCTTTCCCTCACACACTATCTGATGCCTCTGGTGGGAGTGGTCTTTCCCTCACACACTATCTGATGCCTCTGGTGGGAGTGGTCTTTCCCTCACACACTATCTGATGCCTCGAGTGGGAGTGGTCTTACCTTTGCACACTATCTGATGCCTTTGGTGGGAGTGGTCTTTCCCTCACACACTATCTGATGCCTCTGGTGGGAGTGGTCTTTCCCTCACACTATCTGATGCCTCTGGTGGGAGTAGTCTTTCCCTCACACACTATCTGATGCCTCTGGTGGGAGTGGTCTTTCCCTCACACACTATCTGATGCCTCGGGTGGGAGTGGTCTTACCTTTGCACACTATCTGATGCCTCTGGTGGGAGTGGTCTTTCCCTCACACACTATCTGATGCCTCTGGTGGGAGTGGTCTTTCCCTCACACTATCTGATGCCTCTGGTGGGAGTAGTCTTTCCCTCACACACTATCTGATGCCTCTGGTGGGAGTGGTCTTTCCCTCACACACTATCTGATGCCTCTGGTGGGAGTGGTCTTTCCCTCACACTATCTGATGCCTCTGGTGGGAGTGGTCTTTCCCTCACACACTATCTGATGCCTCTGGTGGGAGTGGTCTTTCCCTCACACACTATCTGATGCCTCTGGTGGGAGTAGTCTTACCTTTGCACACTATCTGATGCCTCGGGTGGGAGTGGTCTTTCCCTCACACACTATCTGATGCCTCGGGTGGGAGTGGTCTTTCCCTCACACACTATCTGATGCCTCTGGTGGGAGTGGTCTTTCCCTCACACACTATCTGATGCCTCTGGTGGGAGTGGTCTTACCTTTGCACACTATCTGATGCCTCTGGTGGGAGTGGTCTTTCCCTCACACACTATCTGATGCCTCTGGTGGGAGTGGTCTTTCCCTCACACACTATCTGATGCCTCTGGTGGGAGTGGTCTTACCTTTGCACACTATCTGATGCCTCTGGTGGGAGTGGTCTTTCCCTCACACACTATCTGATGCCTCTGGTGGGAGTGGTCTTTCCCTCACACACTATCTGATGCCTCTGGTGGGAGTAGTCTTTCCCTCACACACTATCTGATGCCTCTGGTGGGAGTGGTCTTTCCCTCACACACTATCTGATGCCTCTGGTGGGAGTGGTCTTACCTTTGCACACTATCTGATGCCTCTGGTGGGAGTGGTCTTACCTTTGCACACTATCTGATGCCTCTGGTGGGAGTGGTCTTTCCCTCACACTATCTGATGCCTCTGGTGGGAGTGGTCTTTCCCTCACACACTATCTGATGCCTCTGGTGGGAGTAGTCTTTCCCTCACACACTATCTGATGCCTCTGGTGGGAGTGGTCTTTCCCTCACACACTATCTGATGCCTCTGGTGGGAGTGGTCTTACCTTTGCACACTATCTGATGCCTCTGGTGGGAGTGGTCTTTCCCTCACACACTATCTGATGCCTCTGGTGGGAGTGGTCTTTCCCTTACACACTATCTGATGCCTCTGGTGGGAGTGGTCTTTCCCTCACACACTATCTGATGCCTCTGGTGGGAGTGGTCTTTCCCTAACACTATCTGATGCCTCGGGTGGGAGTGGTCTTTCCCTCACACACTATCTGATGCCTCTGGTGGGAGTGGTCTTTCCCTCACACACTATCTGATGCCTCTGGTGGGAGTGGTCTTACCTTTGCACACTATCTGATGCCTCTGGTGGGAGTGGTCTTTCCCTTACACACTATCTGATGCCTCTGGTGGGAGTAGTCTTACCTTTGCACACTATCTGATGCCTCTGGTGGGAGTGGTCTTTCCCTCACACACTATCTGATGCCTCTGGTGGGAGTGGTCTTTCCCTCACACACTATCTGATGCCTCTGGTGGGAGTAGTCTTTCCCTCACACACTATCTGATGCCTCTGGTGGGAGTGGTCTTTCCCTCACACACTATCTGATGCCTCTGGTGGGAGTGGTCTTTCCCTAACACTATCTGATGCCTCTGGTGGGAGTGGTCTTTCCCTCACACACTATCTGATGCCTCTGGTGGGAGTAGTCTTTCCCTCACACACTATCTGATGCCTCTGGTGGGAGTGGTCTTTCCCTCACACACTATCTGATGCCTCTGGTGGGAGTGGTCTTACCTTTGCACACTATCTGATGCCTCTGGTGGGAGTGGTCTTTCCCTCACACACTATCTGATGCCTCTGGTGGGAGTGGTCTTTCCCTTACACACTATCTGATGCCTCTGGTGGGAGTGGTCTTTCCCTCACACACTATCTGATGCCTCTGGTGGGAGTGGTCTTTCCCTAACACTATCTGATGCCTCGGGTGGGAGTGGTCTTTCCCTCACACACTATCTGATGCCTCTGGTGGGAGTGGTCTTTCCCTCACACACTATCTGATGCCTCTGGTGGGAGTGGTCTTACCTTTGCACACTATCTGATGCCTCTGGTGGGAGTGGTCTTTCCCTCACACACTATCTGATGCCTCTGGTGGGAGTGGTCTTTCCCTTACACACTATCTGATGCCTCTGGTGGGAGTGGTCTTTCCCTCACACACTATCTGATGCCTCTGGTGGGAGTGGTCTTTCCCTAACACTATCTGATGCCTCGGGTGGGAGTGGTCTTTCCCTCACACACTATCTGATGCCTCTGGTGGGAGTGGTCTTTCCCTCACACACTATCTGATGCCTCGGGTGGGAGTGGTCTTACCTTTGCACACTATCTGATGCCTCTGGTGGGAGTGGTCTTTCCCTCACACACTATCTGATGCCTCTGGTGGGAGTAGTCTTTCCCTCACACACTATCTGATGCCTCTGGTGGGAGTGGTCTTTCCCTCACACACTATCTGATGCCTCTGGTGGGAGTGGTCTTACCTTTGCACACTATCTGATGCCTCTGGTGGGAGTGGTCTTTCCCTCACACACTATCTGATGCCTCTGGTGGGAGTGGTCTTTCCCTCACACACTATCTGATGCCTCTGGTGGGAGTGGTCTTTCCCTCACACTATCTGATGCCTCTGGTGGGAGTGGTCTTTCCCTCACACACTATCTGATGCCTCGGGTGGGAGTGGTCTTTCCCTCACACACTATCTGATGCCTCTGGTGGGAGTAGTCTTTCCCTCACACACTATCTGATGCCTCTGGTGGGAGTGGTCTTTCCCTCACACACTATCTGATGCCTCTGGTGGGAGTGGTCTTTCCCTCACACACTATCTGATGCTTCTGGTGGGAGTGGTCTTTCCCTCACACACTATCTGATGCCTCTGGTGGGAGTGGTCTTACCTTTGCACACTATCTGATGCCTCGGGTGGGAGTGGTCTTTCCTTTGCACACTATCTGATGCCTCGGGTGGGAGTGGTCTTACCTTTGCACACTATCTGATGCCTCTGGTGGGAGTGGTCTTTCCCTCACACACTATCTGATGCCTCTGGTGGGAGTGGTCTTTCCCTCACACACTATCTGATGCTTCTGGTGGGAGTGGTCTTTCCCTCACACACTATCTGATGCCTCTGGTGGGAGTGGTCTTACCTTTGCACACTATCTGATGCCTCGGGTGGGAGTGGTCTTTCCTTTGCACACTATCTGATGCCTCGGGTGGGAGTGGTCTTACCTTTGCACACTATCTGATGCCTCTGGTGGGAGTGGTCTTTCCCTCACACATTATCTGATGCCTCTGGTGGGGGTAGTCTTTCCCTCACACACTATCTGATGCCTCTGGTGGGAGTGGTCTTTCCCTCACACACTATCTGATGCCTCTGGTTGTATTGCATAGTCTAGTCAAGCTAAGACTGCTGCTAAAAACCTCTACAATAAATGTGTGATTGTTTTTCCCCAGGCGTTCTCTCAGCAAGAGGCCGAGGAAGGCATTAAATTTATGCAGGAAATGATAGAGCTTGCAAAACAGCGCAATGATCAAGGAGGTAGGAGTTCAAGTTTTCTGTTGATTGGACATGGAATTAAACCAGCTAAATACATAAGTTCTTTATGTTTCCATGTGTTCACAAGCCATTATTCAACTGGCCGTTGTCTCTGTCCCAGCCAGGAAAATCTGCTATCGTCTTGCACTTTTTTGGCCATGTTTCCCTGATACCAGGTTTCATCTACTAGCATATCACACTGTCATGATACATTGAGTATTGATATATTATGTTTTGCCCACTAATGACATATTTATGACATGGTTATTTGTGACGTCTTTGGGGTAACTCAGCCGTCATTACTTTGTAGAGGAAAGCGTATTGAATATAGTACGCATAGAGTGTGTTTTTCATGTTTCTGCTCTAGTGTGAATGCAAAATTTGTCATGGTATCTAGTAATTCCATCTAGATCTCTTTCAAAGCTGGTACTTAAACATCCTTAAGATTCCCCTTAAGATTCCCCTAGATCTTGAAATTTCCAAATCTGAGCTGTTTCAAACCTTGAAGTATATTTAGATCATTTTAGGGCCTCATAGGGGATAAATGGCTTATGATACATCATGACATTTTAGCTCTAGGAGTAAATTTTCAGGCACATTTTTCAATGGCTAATGATGAGTCGCTATGTGCACACTAGATAGATCCATGAGTATCCAAATCTGTTGACATTTTGGACCTTGCAGTAAATTTAGGTCGTTTTAGGGCCACATGGGTGAAGCACTAATTGATGTTTGTACACTCGCAGATATTGTGCACAAGCCGCGTGTTGTCCAGCTTATGTCCCCTCCATATGACGGCAGCATCACCCTTAATGCTGGACCTGCCCAGTTTGGTTTGGATCTGAGCAAAGGAGATGTCGGGGTATGGTCCATTACTGCAGCGGAACATGCAACACCATGGCTACCTTAGGCCCATTACAGTGCAACATGCAACACCATGGCCACCTCAGGGTCCATTACAGTGCAACATGCAACACCATGGATACCTTAGGGTCCATTACAGTGCAACATGCAACACCATGGCTACCTTAGGGTCCATTACAGTGCAACATGCAACACCATGGCTACCTTAGGGTCCATTAAAGTGCAACATGCAACACCATGACAAAAAGCAGCAACAACAATTACTACCAAATAACAGCAATACAGTAGTTGCAATAGCGAAAACACCAATAATGGCATTGTTTTTTTGTAGGTTGGGGCAGAAGTTGTTGTGGCAGATCCCATAAAGGGTTGTGTGCCTCTGCTGAACCAGGAGGAAGCCAAACACCGGATAGTCATCCTAGAGAGGGGAGAGTGCATGTTTATAGACAAGGTACATACTTACTGGTCATCTTAGAGAGAGGAGAGAGCATGTTTATAGACAAGGTACATACTTACTGGTCATCTTAGAGAGGGAAGACAGCATGTTTATAGACAAACCAGTCATCTTAGAGAGGGGAGAGAGCATGTTTATAGACAAGGTACATACTTACTGGTCATCTTAGAGAGGGGAGAGAGCATGTTAATAGACAAGGTACATACTTGCCGGTCATCTTAGAGAGAGGAGAGAGCATGTTTATAGACAAGGTACATACTTACTGGTCATCTTAGAGAGGGAAGAGAGCATGTTAATAGACAAGGTACATACTTGCTGGTCATCGTAAAGAGGGGAGAGAGCATATTTATAGACAAGGTACATACTTACTGGTCATCTTAGAGAGGGGAGAGAGCATGTTTATAGACAAGGTTCATACTTACTGGTCATCTTAGAGAGGGAAGAGAGCATGTTAATAGACAAGGTACATACTTACAGGTCATCTTAGAGAGGGGAGAGAGCATATTTATAGACAAGGTACATACTTACTGGTCATCTTAAAGAGGGGAGAGAGCATATTTATAGACAAGATACATACTTACTGGTCATCTTAGAGAGGGGAGAGAGCATGTTTATAGACAAGGTACATACTTACTGGTCATCTTAGAGAGGGGAGAGAGCATGTTAATAGACAAGGTACATACTTACCGGTCATCTTAGAGAGAGGAGAGAGCATGTTTATAGACAAACCAGTCATCTTAGAGAGGGGAGAGAGCATGTTTATAGACAAGGTACATACTTACTGGTCATCTTAGAGAGGGGAGAGAGCATGTTAATAGACAAGGTACATACTTACCGGTCATCCTAGAGAGGGGAGAGAGCATGTTTATAGACAAGGTACATACTTACTGGTCATCTTAGAGAGGGGAGAGAGCATGTTTATAGACAAGGTACATACTTACTGGTCATCTTAGAGAGGGGAGAGAGCATGTTAATAGACAAGGTACATACTTACCGGTCATCTTAGAGAGAGGAGAGAGCATGTTTATAGACAAGGTACATACTTACCAGTCATCTTAGAGAGGGGAGAGAGCATGTTTATAGACAAGGTACATACTTACCGGTCATCTTAGAGAGGGGAGAGAGTGTGTTAATAGACAAGGTACATACTTACCGGTCATCTTAGAGAGGGGAGAGAGCATGTTTATAGACAAGGTACATACTTACTGGTCATCTTAGAGAGGGGAGAGTGCATGTTTATAGACAACATACATACTTACTGGTCATCTTATAGAAGGGAGAGAGCATGTTTATAGACAAGATACATACTTACTGGTCATCTTAGAGAGGGGAGAGAACGTGTTAATAGACAAGGTACATACTTACCAGTCATCTTAGAGAGGGGAGAGTGCATGTTTATAGACAAGGTACATACTTACAGGTCATCTTACAGGGGGAAAAGAGCATGTTTATATACAAGGTACATACTTACAGGTCATCTTAGAGAGGGAAGAGAGCATGTTTGTAGACAAGGTACATACTTACCAGTCATCTTACAGAGGGGAGAGAGCATATTTATAGACAAGATACATACTGACAGGTCATCTTAGAGAGGGGAGAGAGCGTATTTATAGACAAGGGACATACTTACTGGTCATCTTAGAGAGGGGAGAGAGCGTATTTATAGACAAGGGACATACTTACTGGTCATCTTAGAGAGGGGAGAAAGCATGTTTATAGACAAGGTACATACTCACTGGTCACCTTAGAGAGGGGAGAGAGCATGTTTATAGACAAGGGACATACTTACTGGTCATCTTAGAGAGGGGAGAGAGCTTGTTAATAGACAAGGTACATACTTACTGGTCATCTTAGAGAGGTGAGAGAGCATGTTTATAGACAAGGTACATACTTACTGGTCATCTTAGAGAGGGGAGAGTGCATGTTTATAGACAAGGTACATACTTACTGGTCATCTTAGAGAGGGAAGAGAGCATGTTAATAGACAAGGTACATACTTACTGGTCATCTTAGAGAGGGGAAAGAGCATGTTTATAGACAAGGTACATACTTACTGGTCATCTTAGAGAGGGAAGAGAGCATATTTATAGACAAGGTACATACTTGCCGGTCATCTTAAAGAGGGGAGAGAGCATATTTATAGACAAACCAGTCATCTTAGAGAGGGAAGAGAGCATGTTAATAGACAAGGTACATACTTACCAGTCATCTTAGAGAGGGAAGAGAGCATGGTAATAGACAAGGTACATACTTACCAGTCATCTTAGAGAGGGGAGAGAGCATGTTTATAGACAAGGTACATACTTGCCGGTCATCTTAGAGAGGGGAGAGAGCATAATTATAGACAAGGTACATACTTACTGGTCATCTTAGAGAGGGGAGAGAGCATGTTAATAGACAAGGTACATACTTACCGGTCATCTTAGAGAGAGGAGAGAGCATGTTTATAGACAAGGTACATACTTACCAGTCATCTTAGAGAGGGGAGAGAGCATGTTTATAGACAAGGTACATACTTACTGGTCATCTTAGAGAGGGAAGAGAGCATGTTTATAGACAAGGTACATACTTACTGGTCATCTTAGAGAGGGGAGAGTGCATGTTTAAAGACAAGGTACATACTTACCAGTCATCTTAGAGAGGGGAGAGTTCATGTTTATAGACAAGGTACATACTTACTGGTCATCTTAGAGAGGGAAGAGAGCATGTTAATAGACAAGGTACATACTTACTGGTCATCTTAGAGAGGGGAGAGAGCATTTTTATAGACAAACCAGTCATCTTAGAGAGGGGAGAGTGCATGTTTATTGACAAGGTACATACTTACTGGTCATCTTAGAGAGGGGAGAGAGCATGTTTATAGACAAGATACATACTTACTGGTCATCTTAGAGAGGGGAGAGAGCATGTTAATAGACAAGGTACATACTTACTGGTCATCTTAGAGAGGGGAGAGAGCATTTTTATAGACAAACCGGTCATCTTAGAGAGGGGAGAGAGCATGTTTAGACAAACAGGTCATCTTAGAGAAGAGAGAGAGAGTGTTTAAAGACAAGGTACATACTTGCATATAGGAGGGGGGAGGTGTGTGTTTATAGAAAAGGCTTTTACTGTTCTTCTTTTACTGTAGTGATGAAAGCTTTACCCCATGGGGTATTGTTAGGGATATTCCTAATTCCCCCTCTGAGGTCCGCCGTTTTCTAGCTAAAAAGGGAGAGGTTAACAAAACGACAAGCAAGGTAATGCAGGGGTATTTTTAAAACCCTTCTTCCCCTGCTGTACAGGCTAACACTGAGGGAGGTTAAAACAATCTTGTAAAACAATGTAGGTTATTGTAGGGTTCTTCCTAGCGACACGGTCATAATACTGAGGGAGGTTAACACAATCTTTACCACATGTAGGTTATGGTAGGGTTCTTCCTAGTGACACGGTCATAATACTGAGGGAGGTTAACACAATCTTTACCACATGTAGGTTATTGTAGGGTTCTTCCTAGCGACACGGTCATAATACTGAGGGAGGTTAACACAATCTTTACCACATGTAGGTTATGGTAGGGTTCTTCCTAGCGACACGGTCATAATACTGAGGGAGGTTAACACAATCTTTACCACATGTAGGTTATGGTAGGGTTCTTCCTAGCGACACGGTCATAATACTGAGGGAGGTTAACACAATCTTTACCACATTTAGGTTATGGTAGGGTTCTTCCTAGTGACACGGTTATAATACTGAGGGAGGTTAACACAATCTTTACCACATGTAGGTTATTGTAGGGTTCTTCCTAGCGACACGGTCATAATACTGAGGGAGGTTAACACAATCTTTACCACATGTAGGTTATGGTAGGGTTCTTCCTAGCGACACGGTCATAATACTGAGGGAGGTTAACACAATCTTTACCACATGTAGGTTATGGTAGGGTTCTTCCTAGCGACACGGTCATCATACTGAGGGAGGTTAACACAATCTTTACCACATGTAGGTTATGGTAGGGTTCTCCCTAGTGACACGGTCATAATACTGAGGGAGGTTAACACAATCTTTACCACATGTAGGTTATGGTAGGGTTCTCCCTAGTGACACGGTCATAATACTGAGGGAGGTTAACACAATCTTTACCACATTTAGGTTATGGTAGGGTTCTTCCTAGCGACACGGTCATAATACTGAGGGAGGTTAACACAATCTTTACCACATGTAGGTTATGGTAGGGTTCTTCCTAGCGACACGGTCATCATACTGAGGGAGGTTAACACAATCTTTACCACATATAGGTTATGGTAGGGTTCTTCCTAGTGACACGGTCATAATACTGAGGGAGGTTAACACAATCTTTACCACATGTAGGTTATTGTAGGGTTCTTCCTAGCGACACGGTCATAATACTGAGGGAGGTTAACACAATCTTTACCACATGTAGGTTATGGTAGGGTTCTCCCTAGTGACACGGTCATATTTTTCCTCAGGCTAGAAATGCCCAGAAAGCAGGTGCACTCGCCGTGATTATCATAGGTAAGTTACCCCTATCTTAGTATGCAATCTAGTATTGTATATATTTTAGTATTGTATTTATATATGGAGTACTTTATACAATACTATATATAGTGTTTTAGCGACTCTACCCTAGAGAAAGGCAGTTAAAGGGGCTATGTCCTGAGTTTTCCGTGGGCCACGATTCACTCAGCAGCTTGATATTAGAGGGACAACCTTAGCTATGCTGTGGAGGCAAACCATGGTTGCCTAGTGGTACACAGTTTCTGATGTAGGAGTTTGATTTGTGTCTGGCCAACTCACAATCAAATCTACAAGGTAGATGGTTCACAGGGTTTCTTGTGTCTGGCCAAGTCACAATCCAATCTACAAGGTAGATGGTTCACAGAGTTTCTAGTGTCTGGCCAACTCACAATCCAATCTACAAGGTAGATGGTTCACAGGGTTTCTTGTGTCTGGCCAACTCACAACCAAATCTACAAGGTAGATGGTTCACAAGGTTTCTTGTGTCTGGCCAAGTCACAATCCAATCTACAAGGTGGATGGTTCACAGGGTTTCTTGTGTCTGGCCAACTCACAATCCAATCTACAAGGTAGATGGTTCACAGGGTTTTTTGTGTCTGGCCAACACACAATCCAATCTACAAGGTAGATGGTTCACAGGGTTTCTTGTGTCTGGCCAACTCACCATCCAATCTACTAGGTGGATGGTTCACAGGGTTTCTTGTGTCTGGCCAACTCACAATCCAATCTACAAGGTAGATGGTTCACAGGCTTTCTTGAGTCTGGCCAATTCACAATCCAATCTAAAAGGTGGATGGTTCACAGGGTTTCTTGTGTCTGGCCAACTCACAATCCAATCTACAAGGTGGATGGTTCACAGGGTTTCTTGTGTCTGGCCAACTCACAATCCAATCTACAAGGTGGATGGTTCACAGGGTTTTTTGTGTCTGGCCAACTCACAATCCAATTTACAAGGTGGATGGTTCACAGGGTTTCTTGTGTCTGGCCAACTCACAATCAAATCAGCAAGGTAGATGGTTCACAGGGTTTCTTGTGTCTGGCCAAGTCACAATCCAATCTACAAGGTAGATGGTTCACAGGGTTTCTTGTGTCTGGCCAAGTCACAATCCAGTCTACAAGGTAGATGGTTCACAGGGTTTCTTGTGTCTGGCCAACTCACAACCCAATCTACAAGGTAGATGGTTCACAGGGTTTCTTGTGTCTGGCCAACTCACAATCCAATCTACAAGGTGGATGGTTCACAGGGTTTCTTGTGTCTGGCCAAGTCACAATCCAATCTACAAGATAGATGGTTCACAGGGTTTCTTGTGTCTGGCCAAGTCACAATCCAATCTACAAGGTGGATGGTTCACAGGGTTTATTGTGTCTGCCCAAGTCACAATCCAATCTACAAGGTGGATGGTTAACAGGGTTTCTTGTGTCTGGCCAACTCACAATCCAATCTACAAGGTCGATGGTTCACAGGGTTTCTTGTGTCTGGCCAATTCACAATCCAATCTACAAGGTGGATGGTTCACAGGGTTTCTTGTGTCTGGCCAACTCACAATCCAATCTACAAGATGTATGGTTCACAGGGTTTCTTGTGTCTGGCCAACTCACAATCCAATCTACAAGGTGGATGGTTCACAGGGTTTCTTGTGTCTGGCCAACTCACAATCCAATCTACAAGGGGGATGGTTCACAGGGTTTCTTGTGTCTGGCCAACTCACAATCCAATCTACAAGGTGGATGGTTCACAGGGTTTCTTGTGTCTGGCCAACTCACAATCCAATCTACAAGGTGGATGGTTAACAGGGTTTCTTGTGTCTGGCCAACTCACAATCCAGTCTACAAGGTGGATGGTTAACAGGGTTTCTTGTGTCTGGCCAATTTACAATCCAATCTACAAGGTGGATGGTTCACAGGGTTTCTTGTGTCTGGCCAACTCACAATCAAATCTACAAGGTAGATGGTTCACAGGGTTTCTTGTGTCTGGCCAACTCACAACCCAATCTACAAGGTAGATGGTTCACAGGGTTTCTTGTGTCTGGCCAACTCACAATCCAATCTACAAGGTGGATGGTTCACAGGGTTTCTTGTGTCTGGCCAACTCACAATCCAATCTACAAGGTAGATGGTTGACAGGCTTTCTTGTGTCTGGCCAACTCACAATCAAATCTACAAGGTATATGGTTCACAGGGTTTCTTGTGTCTTGCCAACTCACAATCCAGTCTACAAGGTGGATGGTTCACAGGGTTTCTTGTGTCTGGCCAACTCACAATCAAATCTACAAGGTAGATGGTTCACAGGGTTTCTTGTGTCTGGCCAATTCACAATCCAGTCTACAAGGTTGATGGTTCACAGGGTTTCTTGTGTCTGGCCAAGTCACAATGCAATCTACAAGGTAGATGGTTCACAGGGTTTCTTGTGTCTGGCCAAGTCACAATCCAATCTACAAGGTAGATGGTTCACAGGGTTTCTTGTGTCTGGCCAACTCACAATCAAATCTACAAGGTAGATGGTTCACAGGGTTTCTTGTGTCTGGCCAACTCACAACCCAATCTACAAGGTGGATGGTTCACAGGGTTTCTTGAGTCTGGCCAAGTCACAATCCAATCCACAAGGTGGATGGTTCACAGGGTTTCTTGTGTCTGGCCAACCCACAATCCAATCTACAAGGTTGATGGTTCACAGGGTTTCTTGTGTCTGGCCAACTCACAATCCAATCTACAAGGTAGATGGTTCACAGGGTTTCTTGTGTCTGGCCAAGTCACAATCCAATCTGCAAGGTGGATGGTTCACAGAGTTTCTTGTGTCTGGCCAACTCACAATCCAGTCTACAAGGTGGATGGTTCACAGGGTTTCTTGTGTCTGGCCAATTCACAATCCAATCTACAAGGTGGATGGTCCACAGGGTTTCTTGTGTCTGGCCAACTCACAATCCAATCTACAAGGTGGATGGTTCACAGGGTTTCTTGTGTCTGGCCAACTCACAATCCAATCTACAAGGGGGATGGTTCACAGGGTTTCTTGTGTCTGGCCAACTCACAATCCAATCTACAAGGTGGATGGTTCACAGGGTTTCGGAAAGGACACAGGAACCGACCATTTTACCTAATTTCCTAATTAGAAAAATCATTTTGTTTCAATCCACTAATCCAAATAGAAACGATAAAGTAGCAAGTTTCTTGAAGCATATGTATTCGAGTGGAATTTGAATGGTAAATCAACGGGGATCACCTTGCAATGTTCATTCGTGCTACACAATTGCTACACTTTTATTTCCTTTAGATAATAATGACGGCAGTTCGAGTGACTCTCAGCCCATATTCGCCATGGCAGGGGATGGGACGAGTAACGATGTGCGTATCCCTGCTGTGCTGCTCTTCCACCAGGAGGGACAAATCCTAATGAGGGCCATCACAGCGGTAGAGGATACTAGCCGCACCCTGAGCGTCAGAGTCGCCGCCAAAGCAAGTAAGTACTTGTCCATTATAATGGGGTTTCCGCTATAATAAACACCCTGAGACAGAAAACTTGTCTGTTATAATGAGGTTTCTGCTATAATAAACACCCTAAGACTAAAAACTTGTCCATTGTAATGGGGTTTCCCCTTAATGGAGGTTTTATTTACAGAGTTTGACTTAAGAATTTAAAGTCAGGGCTTTGGAATGTGTCCTTTTGTATAGAGGATGTCTGCTTGAGAGGTCTGTTGTATGGTTTAACTGTGCTGATTGGCTATCTTCTCCTAGTCCGTCAGTCGTGAGCATGCAAGACTGTGGTTTGTGTTTTATTCTGGAAAAAAAAATCTGTCAGGTAGCTGGATAACATCTTGGATTTTAAGCTAATATAAATTTTGCTCGTGGGATTCCACTCGACTTTCCTCATACTGTAATTCATCTTCAGTTAAAGCTGGAGAAAAACCTGCCTCACAGGAGAAGCGTAGCAATGAGGCAGAAGGGAAACAGCCCTCTGCAAAGGCCCAGGTCCCAGAGGACAAGGTGAAGGCCCCATCAGGGGCGCAGGTCGGAACGGAAGGCAAGGTGCAAGACCCAGTAACGGCCCAAGTCGAGGAGCTGAAGAAGCGAGTAGAGGAAGAAGAAGCACTCTTGCAAGCGGAGGCTAGGGTAAGTGACAATACTTGAGCCGGGGCACTCTTGCAAGCAGAGGCTAGGGTAAGTGACAATACTTGAGCCGGGGCACTCTTGCAAGCGGAGGCTAGGGTAAGTGACAATACTTGAGCCGGGGCACTCTTGCAAGCGGAGGCTAGGGTAAGTGACAATACTTGAGCCGGGGCACTCTTGCAAGCAGAGGCTAGGGTAAGTGACAATACTTGAGCCGGGGCACTCTTGCAAGCGGAGGCTAGGGTAAGTGACAATACTTGAGCCGGGGCACTCTTGCAAGCGGAGGCTAGGGTAAGTGACAATACTTGAGCCGGGGCACTCTTGCAAGCGGAGGCTAGGGTAAGTGACAATACTTGAGCCGGGGCACTCTTACAAGCGGAGGCTGGGGTAAGTGACAATACTTGAGCCGGGGCACTCTTGCAAGCAGAGGCTAGGGTAAGTGACAATACTTGAGCCGGGGCACTCTTGCAAGCAGAGGCTAGGGTAAGTGACAATACTTGAGCCGGGGCACTCTTGCAAGCGGAGGCTAGGGTAAGTGACAATACTTGAGCCGGGGCACTCTTGCAAGCGGAGGCTAGGGTAAGTGACAATACTTGAGCCGGGGCACTCTTGCAAGCGGAGGCTAGGGTAAGTGACAATACTTGAGCCGGGGTACTCTTGCAAGCGGAGGCTAGGGTAAGTGAAAATACTTGAGCCGGGGCACTCTTGCAAGCGGAGGCTAGGGTAAGTGAAAATACTTGAGCCGGGGCACTCTTGCAAGCGGAGGCTAGGGTAAGTAACAATACTTGAGCTGGGGCACTCTTGCAAGCAGAGGCTAGGGTAAGTGACAATACTTGAGCCAGGGCACTCTTGCAAGCGGAGGCTAGGGTAAGTGACAATACTTGAGCCAGGGCACTCTTGCAAGCGGAGGCTAGGGTAAGTGACAATACTTGAGCCGGGGCTCTCTTGCAAGCAAAGGCTAGGGTAAGTGACAATACTTGAGCCGGGGCACTCTTGCAATCAGAGGCTGGGGTAAGTGACAATACTTGAGCCGGGGCACTCTTACAAGCGGAGGCTAGGGTAAGTGACAATACTTGAGCCGGGGCACTCTTACAAGCGGAGGCTAGGATAAGTGACAATACTTGAGCCGGGGCACTCTTACAAGCAGAGGCTAGGGTAAGTGACAATACTTGAGCCGGGACTCTGAGCCGGCAGGCTGAAATGTGGCATCGTTTTTGACTTATTGTTTTAAGCTAAAAGTTCCCTGAATGACAATACTTGACAAGGTAAGTGACAAGGGTAAGTGCTCAATACTTGAGCCGGGGCACTCTTACAAGCGGAGGCTAGGATAAGTGACAATACTTGAGCCGGGGCACTCTTGCAAGCGGAGGCTAGGGTAAGTGACAATACTTGAGCCGGGACTCTGAGCCGGCAGGCTGAAATGTGGCATCGTTTTTGACTTATTGTTTTAAGCTAAAAGTTCCCTGAATGTTAAAATTCTTAATAAAACTTATGTGAAGCCTTAAAAATAGCCAGGGCACTCTTGCAAGCGGAGGCTAGGGTAAGTGAAAATACTTGAGCCGGGGCACTCTTGCAATCAGAGGCTAGGGTAAGTGACAATACTTGAGCAGGGGCACTCTTACAAGCGGAGGCTACCGGGTAAGTGACAATACTTCAGCCGAGGCACTCTTACAAGCAGAGGCTAGGGTAAGTGACAATACTTGAGCCGGGGCACTCTTGCAAGCGGAGGCTAGGGTAAGTGACAATACTTGAGCCGGGACTCTTGCAAGCAGAGGCTAGGGTAAGTGACAATACTTGAGCCGGGGCACTCTTGCAAGCGGAGGCTAGGGTAAGTGACAATACTTGAGCCGGGGCACTCTTGCAAGCAGAGGCTAGGGTAAGTGACAATACTTGAGCCGGGGCACTCTTACAAGCAGAGGCTAGGGTAAGTGACAATACTTGAGCCGGGGCACTCTTGCAAGCGGAGGCTAGGGTAAGTGACAATACTTGAGCCGGGACTCTTGCAAGCAGAGGCTAGGGTAAGTGACAATACTTGAGCCGGGGCACTCTTGCAAGCGGAGGCTAGGGTAAGTGACAATACTTGAGCCGGGACTCTTGCAAGCAGAGGCTAGGGTAAGTGACAATACTTGAGCCGGGGCACTCTTGCAAGCGGAGGCTAGGGTAAGTGACAATACTTGAGCCGGGGCACTCTTGCAAGCAGAGGCTAGGGTAAGTGACAATACTTGAGCCGGGGCACTCTTGCAAGCGGAGGCTAGGGTAAGTAACAATACTTGAGCCGGGGCACTCTTGCAAGCGGAGGCTAGGGTAAGTGACAATACTTGAGCCGAGGCACTCTTGCAAGCGGAGGCTAGGGTAAGTGACAATACTTGAGCCGGGGCACCCTTACAAGCAGAGGCTAGGGTAAGTAACAATACTTGAGCCGGGGCACTCTTGCAAGCGGAGGCTAGGGTAAGTGACAATACTTGAGCCGAGGCACTCTTGCAAGCGGAGGCTAGGGTAAGTGACAATACTTGAGCCGGGGAACTCTTGCAATCAGAGGCTAGGGTAAGTGACAATACTTGAGCCGGGGCACTCTTGCAAGCGGAGGCTAGGGTAAGTGACAATACTTGAGCCGGGGCACTCTTGCAAGCGGAGGCTACCGGGTAAGTGACAATACTTCAGCCGGGGCACTCTTGCAAGCAGAGGCTAGGGTAAGTAACAATACTTGAGCCGGGGCACTCTTGCAAGCGGAGGCTAGGGTAAGTAACAATACTTGAGCCGGGGCACTCTTGCAAGTGGAGGCTAGGGTAAGTGACAATACTTGAGCCGGGGCACTCTTGCAAGCGGAGGCTAGGGTAAGTGACAATACTTGAGCCGGGGCTCTCTTGCAAGCAAAGGCTAGGGTAAGTAACAATACTTGAGCCGGGGCACTCTTGCAAGTGGAGGCTAGGGTAAGTGACAATACTTGAGCCGGGGCACTCTTGCAAGTGGAGGCTAGGGTAAGTGACAATACTTGAGCCGGGGCACTCTTGCAAGCAGAGGCTAGGGTAAGTGACAAAACTTGAGCCGGGGCACTCTTGCAAGCGGAGGCTAGGGTGAGTGAAAATACTTGAGCCGGGGCACTCTTGCAATCAGAGGCTAGGGTAAGTGACAATACTTGAGCAGGGGCACTCTTACAAGCGGAGGCTACCGGGTAAGTGACAATACTTCAGCCGAGGCACTCTTACAAGCAGAGGCTAGGGTAAGTGACAATACTTGAGCCGGGGCACTCTTGCAAGCGGAGGCTAGGGTAAGTGACAATACTTGAGCCGGGACTCTTGCAAGCAGAGGCTAGGGTAAGTGACAATACTTGAGCCGGGGCACTCTTGCAAGCGGAGGCTAGGGTAAGTGACAATACTTGAGCCGGGGCACTCTTGCAAGCAGAGGCTAGGGTAAGTGACAATACTTGAGCCGGGGCACTCTTACAAGCAGAGGCTAGGGTAAGTGACAATACTTGAGCCGGGGCACTCTTGCAAGCGGAGGCTAGGGTAAGTGACAATACTTGAGCCGGGACTCTTGCAAGCAGAGGCTAGGGTAAGTGACAATACTTGAGCCGGGGCACTCTTGCAAGCGGAGGCTAGGGTAAGTGACAATACTTGAGCCGGGACTCTTGCAAGCAGAGGCTAGGGTAAGTGACAATACTTGAGCCGGGGCACTCTTGCAAGCGGAGGCTAGGGTAAGTGACAATACTTGAGCCGGGGCACTCTTGCAAGCAGAGGCTAGGGTAAGTGACAATACTTGAGCCGGGGCACTCTTGCAAGCGGAGGCTAGGGTAAGTAACAATACTTGAGCCGGGGCACTCTTGCAAGCGGAGGCTAGGGTAAGTGACAATACTTGAGCCGAGGCACTCTTGCAAGCGGAGGCTAGGGTAAGTGACAATACTTGAGCCGGGGCACCCTTACAAGCAGAGGCTAGGGTAAGTAACAATACTTGAGCCGGGGCACTCTTGCAAGCGGAGGCTAGGGTAAGTGACAATACTTGAGCCGAGGCACTCTTGCAAGCGGAGGCTAGGGTAAGTGACAATACTTGAGCCGGGGAACTCTTGCAATCAGAGGCTAGGGTAAGTGACAATACTTGAGCCGGGGCACTCTTGCAAGCGGAGGCTAGGGTAAGTGACAATACTTGAGCCGGGGCACTCTTGCAAGCGGAGGCTACCGGGTAAGTGACAATACTTCAGCCGGGGCACTCTTGCAAGCAGAGGCTAGGGTAAGTAACAATACTTGAGCCGGGGCACTCTTGCAAGCGGAGGCTAGGGTAAGTAACAATACTTGAGCCGGGGCACTCTTGCAAGTGGAGGCTAGGGTAAGTGACAATACTTGAGCCGGGCACTCTTGCAAGCAGAGGCTAGGGTAAGTAACAATACTTGAGCCGGGGCACTCTTGCAAGTGGAGGCTAGGGTAAGTGACAATACTTGAGCCGGGGCACTCTTGCAAGTGGAGGCTAGGGTAAGTGACAATACTTTAGCCGGGGCACTCTTGCAAGCAGAGGCTAGGGTAAGTGACAAAACTTGAGCCGGGGCACTCTTGCAAGCGGAGGCTAGGGTGAGTGAAAATACTTGAGCCGGGGCACTCTTGCAATCAGAGGCTAGGGTAAGTGACAATACTTGAGCCGGGGCACTCTTGCAAGCGGAGGCTAGGGTAAGTGACAATACTTGAGCCAGGGCACTCTTGCAAGCGGAGGCTAGGGTAAGTGAAAATACTTGAGCCGGGGCACTCTTGCAATCAGAGGCTAGGGTAAGTGACAATACTTGAGCAGGGGCACTCTTGCAAGCGGAGGCTAGGGTAAGTGACAATACTTGAGCCGGGGCACTCTTGCAAGCGGAGGCTAGGGTAAGTGACAATACTTGAGCCGGGGCACTCTTACAAGCGGAGGCTACCGGGTAAGTGACAATACTTGAGCCGGGGCACTCTTACAAGCGGAGGCTACCGGGTAAGTGACAATACTTCAGCCGAGGCACTCTTGCAATCAGAGGCTAGGGTAAGTGACAATACTTGAGCCGGGGCACTCTTGCAAGCGGAGGCTAGGGTAAGTGACAATACTTGAGCCAGGGCACTCTTGCAAGCGGAGGCTAGGGTAAGTGAAAATACTTGAGCCGGGGCACTCTTGCAAGCGGAGGCTAGGGTAAGTGACAATACTTGAGCCGGGACTCTTGCAAGCAGAGGCTAGGGTAAGTGACAATACTTGAGCCGGGGCACTCTTGCAATCAGAGGCTAGGGTAAGTGACAATACTTGAGCAGGGGCACTCTTGCAAGCGGAGGCTAGGGTAAGTGACAATACTTGAGCCGGGGCACTCTTACAAGCAGAGGCTAGGGTAAGTGACAATACTTGAGCCGGGGCACTCTTGCAAGCGGAGGCTAGGGTAAGTGACAATACTTGAGCCGGGGCACTCTTACAAGCGGAGGCTAGGGTAAGTGACAATACTTGAGCCGGGGCACTCTTACAAGCGGAGGCTACCGGGTAAGTGACAATACTTCAGCCGAGGCACTCTTGCAATCAGAGGCTAGGGTAAGTGACAATACTTGAGCCGGGGCACTCTTGCAAGCGGAGGCTAGGGTAAGTGAAAATACTTGAGCCGGGGCACTCTTGCAATCAGAGGCTAGGGTAAGTGACAATACTTGAGCCGGGGCACTCTTGCAAGCGGAGGTAAATATTTGAGTCTTGAAGATGCCAGCGTGTGGATGCCTAAAGTCTAGATTAAACAGCGTGCAGGAGTCATGTTATTATACTGCTTAAGAAAAGTTCAACAGATACTGCGACACTTGTACTCCGTTTATTGTGCATGAAATTGGATTAATGTGAGCTGGACCACTTGTTGAACCGCTCTTTGGTCAGACCTCAACTGACCAATAACTGTTTGTTTGAATCGTGCATGCTGCTTTATCTGGGCCTTAGTTAATAGGTCTACCACTGCATGAGATCTTTTCGTAGATTTGTGTCTCAATCCTTTCTGTATCCAATAGGGACTCCAGCAGGCTATTGCTTGGATTTTCAGAGCCATTTATACTTTAATCTGAATTTCTCTACCATATTATGTTGATTTTGTATTTGTGAATTTGTAGGCTTGTGGTTGTGTTTCACCGGCCGTTAATGGACAGAATAGGAGAGATTCTGTTTTCCCATGTTTAGCTGTGTCATGTCTTACCTGTAATATAATATAGCTGATTAACAGATATATGGGTTCTCTTGCTGTAAATACTTATTGTAACTCGTCCTCAGGTATTTAATAAAGAAATACAAGAGAAACTGAAGCAGACCATTGGTAAAGATACTGAACGTGCATCACTCAGTGGCGAAGACTTACTGGTATCGCACAAAGAAATAGCAGCAGACAAGATTGAAGAGCGTGATTTGCACACTGACCAAGGAACGGAGCCACACGGACAATTTGTCAGTGTACATAAGGAAGGAGTGTTTTGTACTTCTAAAGGCCAAGCTCGTGATATGGACACTGCAACATCTGTGGAGAATAGTCAGGGATTTACTCAAAACGCCAAACCACACATGCAATCAAAGGAAATTCACTCACGTGCTGAAGCAAAACATGCATCATCACCAAATGTGGACAGCCAAAGGACTCATGACTAGATTATTTATATTTTTTTCCATTAAAGATTCTGATGAAACATGCCTTTGTTGGGTATATAAATAAAAGTTATCCATGGATAAAAATTATCTGAAGTTTCTCCATATTTGGAGAAACTTGACATATGGTTAAGCCTACATGGGTTTTCTGTTATCAAAATTCACCGAAATGTATTATAATGCAAGAAAAAATGCCTTCACATTAATAACAATTTTGTGACATAGATATGTTTTTCAGTAACGCATGAATCAAAGTGCGCATTCTAAAGATAAATATTAGAAGCCCAAAAAACACCAATCAACAGCTCTGGTGGCTCTGGTGCCTGCAGAATTTTAGTTCAATTTATGAAAACTACAGTAAACACCTTCGTATAAAAAGAGGGAGAGATTAAGAACCGGCAGGCTGAAATGTGGCATCGTTTTTGACTTATTGTTTTAAGCTAAAAGTTCCCTGAATGTTAAAATTCTTAATAAAACTTATGTGAAGCCTTAAAAATACACTAAAATGCTAAGACAATTTTAAACGTCATTTACAGTTTTTTACAAGAAAAAAAAGGACACCTTTTTCTAAATAATATTCAGCATTGATGTTATTGTTAAAGTCAGAAGCATTCTTATTATTAGCTGTTATTGTTTGGTAAATGAAAAATTAAGAACCAAACCTGAATTGTCAAAAGATACCCCTATTATCAGAATCTGTTCAGTCTGATCTTGGAAATTACAGGTTCTTATATGCGGGTGCTGTTTAAAAGAGAAATATATGTGGAAATCTTCAGCTTCTCTTCTATCTTAAAGGCTTAGTAAAGCACAGCTCGTCCTCCCTTCTAGCAGGGTGATTCAGATCCACGACGCCGGCAAGAGGACGCTGCCTCGCGCACGTTCGATTGCGCGCGCACGCTAATTTTTGCCGGCGTCCTGTCCTGAAGAGGACGTGAAAAAGCATGAAATGCCGTCCTGAACAGGACGCGACGCCGGCAAGAAAAGCGTGCGCGAGGCGTCGTGGATCTAAATCACCCTAGTAACGTCATTGAAGGCGTCACAATCACTTGACCATATTGATGCATCCCCTTGACACATTCATACCAAGATTGGTTGTTATAAGTTGTTTCCTTCATGATATATGGATATTTTTGTTCTTAATGAATTCGGAATAGTTTTGCTTTTAGTGACGTCATCGATGACGTCACAAGCGACGTGAGCAATTTTTGCACCCCCCTTGACACAAACATATAAGCTATTTAATTGAATCAGTCTAGATATATAAGTTATGTAATTGAGTCAGTCTAGATATATAAGTTATGTAATTGAGTCAGTCTAGATATATAAGTTATGTAGTCTAGATATATAAGTTATGTAATTGAGTCAGTGTAGATATATAAGTTATGTAATTGAGTCAGTGTAGATATATAAGTTATGTAATTGAGTCAGTGTAGATATATAAATTATGTAATTGAGTCAGTCTAGATATATAAATTATGTAATTGAGTCAGTCTAGATATATAAGTTATGTAATTGAGTCAAGTCTAGATATATAAGTTATGTAATTGAGTCAGTCTAGATATATAAGTTATGTAATTGAGTCAGTCTAGATATATAAGTTATGTAATTGAGCCATTCTAGGTATATGAGTTATGTAATTGAGTCAGTCTAGATATATAAATTATGTAATTGAGTCGGTCTAGATATATAAGTTATGTAATTGAGTCAGTCGAGATATATAAATTATGTAATGGAGTCGGTCTAGATATATAAGTTATGTAATTGAGTCAGTCTAGATATATAAATTATGTAATGGAGTCGGTCTAGATATATAAGTTATGTAATTGAGTCAGTCTAGATATATAAATTATGTAATGGAGTCGGTCTAGATATATAAGTTATGTAATTGAGTCAGTCTAGATATATAAATTATGTAATGGAGTCGGTCTAGGTATATAAGTTATGTAATTGAGTCAGTCTAGATATATAAATTATGTAATGGAGTCGGTCTAGGTATATAAGTTATGTAATTGAGTCGGTCTAGATATATAAGTGATGTAATTGAGTCAGTCTAGATATATAAGTTATGTAATTGAGTCAGTCTAGATATATAAGTTATGTAATTGAGTCAGTCTAGATATATGAGTTATGTAATTGAGTCAGTCTAGATATATAAATTATGTAATAGAGTCAGTCTAGATATATGAGTTATGTAATTGAGTCAGTCTAGATATATAAATTATGTAATTGAGTCGGTCTAGATATATAAGTTATGTAATTGAGTCGGTCTAGATATATAAATTATGTAATTGAGTCAGTCTAGATATATAAGTTATGTAATTGAGTCAGTCTAGATATATAAGTTATGTAATTGAATCAGTCTAGATATATAAATTATGCAATTGAGTCAGTCTAGATATATAAGTTACGTAATTGAGTCAGTCTAGATATATAAGTTATGTAATTGAGTCAGTCTAGATATATAAATTATGTAATTGAGTCAGTCTAGATATATAAGTTATGTAATTGAGTCAGTCTAGATATATAAGTTATGTAATTGAGTCAGTCTAGATATATAAGTTATGTAATGGAGTCGGTCTAGATATATAAATTATGTAATTGAGTCAGTCTAGATATATAAGTTATGTAATTGAGTCAGTCTAGATATATAAGTTATGTAATTGAGTCAGTCTAGATATATAAGTTATGTAATGGAGTCGGTCTAGATATATAAGTTATGTAATTGAGTCAGTCTAGATATATAAGTTATGTAATTGAGTCAGTCTAGATATATAAATTATGCAATTGAGTCAGTCTAGATATATAAGTTATGTAATTGGTCTTGAGAATATGAAAAACATTTAAGGTAATTTCCAAAAAAAACCCACATTTTAATTTGCCTTTAAATTTTGTATAAAGCCATGTTTTGCTTTCTTCCTTGATTATATTTATGAAATAATAGCATCCACAATTTATAATGTAAAGATTCAAATTTTTGCTGTCCAATTTGCTGTTCCTCTTCAGAGTTGTAAGAGTACCTGTGAATTACCCTGTTAGAAGGCAAGGATCATTCATTTACTGGCCAGGGGGCGGATCTAGCATCGATATAGCTAAGAGTGGGGTTTGACCTAATGGCAATATGGAGGGGAAAAATATTAATTGTTACAAATCTTTCTATCTTCCACAGACAGAATTCTGTATGCATTTATTTCTAGCTCATAAAGCTTCTTATGGCAGCCCAGAGGGGGGTTTAAACCCCCCAAACCCCCCCCCCCCTAGATCCGCTACTGGTGGCCACTGTTTTTAAATCACAGTTTTATTGTGCCTGTAGTTTTTTAAACTACCGAGGACACTAAAATTTCTTAGACTAAACAGATACTCATCAGAAACTAATCACAGACTAAACAGATACTAATAGCAAGGGAGGTAACTTGTTTATAACAAAAAAAAAATCAAAATTGCCTATTTTCTGTTATAGAATTAGAGAGTACGGCTGGAAATACGTCAAAATATTTTTTACAGCGATTTTTGCGCTATTTAGCTGATTTAGGCTAAATTTCCGGTCAATTCTAGTACAGTTTATATTTAACACTACGTAATTTTTTAGATGTAGCGCAGTTACTGTAGTTGATGTAGCCAGCGAGACGACCAAGCGCGTGATCCAAGCATCCCAAGACTTCCCCTTTTGTGGTCTTCACCGTCGACAACATTCTTATGTCGACGTTTGCTGTTTAAAAACTTATTAATATTTAAGCGCTAAATCGGTATAGAAACGTTTTAAAAATGCATATTATGGCTATTTCCTTGTGTATTGCAAAGAAATTTGCAAGCGTCTAAACCAGAAACCAGACAAGGTATTTTAATGACGCAATTACATCATTTTAAGATTTTTTTATGAAGTACCCCCTGACCGTTTTTTTTAGTATCTGATTAGTATCTGAGGGATTTGTATCTAGGATTACCGCGGTTTTCAAACTTGTACACACGCTTTGATTGTGCATGAAGGGCCATGGTTTACAGAAGACAGACATAAGTTAGTCTGAGCAACCACACCTGTCTTGTTGGTCGTAATCATGAACGTGTCTGTAGTAATAAATACTTTGCGCTGATTTATTTGCATTATTTTCACACATTTCTTCCGTAAAGCGGCATGTCCATACGGCAAGAGTTGACTCCATTGAAAGAGTCATACGGATTTCTGTCAGCCGCCATTTTGTTACGCTAAAACAATTTTGTTATCAAAATACCAGGGGCATAAAAACATCCATTTCCATCCTGTTTTAGGGAAGCTATTGAGATATTGTTCAGAATTTGAGATGGTTATTCGGAGATATCATCTTTTTTTTTTTGTCTTCAAATACTAATGAAAACAATAACTAAGGTGTTTCTGTCTAGGGCTCTTCAAGAGTGGCAGACTTAAAAAATCAAAATGCATAACTGATGAGGTATACCTCTAACAGTATTGTAATTAATCATTTAGGCCTCTCGCGGATAATTGTTTAAAAAAACCGTATATTGAAATGAATATTAGATATTATTTATCGGCGAGGTGCGATGCACGTGCAAATGAAATCGCAGTTTGGTACAAAATCTAAAAATCTGTTGCAAACCGCTCCATTTTGCGTGTATGAGGTCATTATAGTATGAGGTCAGACCCACACAGGCGGACCTCCGAATCGACAATGTCTAACTTATTCTTCGATAATTCCAAGTCGGGGGGGGGGGGGGGGGGTTTCTTTCCAACAACTTTTAGTGTGCAGGTATTTTTAGGGGTATTTTTCGAATTTTTCGAATTTCCCGACGAACTTTTTGTCCAGAAGAACTCCCCCCGGGACTGTACCTTTTGCACCTTGTACCTTTTTCCAAGTATCTCATCCCACTTCGCTCCGCTCTCTCTCTCAAAGAAATTTGCAAGCGTCTAAACCAGAAACCAGACAAGGTATTTTAATGACGCAATTACATCATTTTAAGATTTTTTTATGAAGTACCCCCTGACCGTTTTTTTTAGTATCTGATTAGTATCTGAGGGATTTGTATCTAGGATTACCGCGGTTTTCAAACTTGTACACACGCTTTGATTGTGCATGAAGGGCCATGGTTTACAGAAGACAGACATAAGTTAGTATGAGCAACCACACCTGTCTTGTTGGTCGTAATCATGAACGTGTCTGTAGTAATAAATACTTTGCGCTGATTTATTTGCATTATTTTCACACATTTCTTCCGTAAAGCGGCATGTCCATACGGCAAGAGTTGACTCCATTGAAAGAGTCATACGGATTTCTGTCAGCCGCCATTTTGTTACGCTAAAACAATTTTGTTATCAAAATACCAGGGGCATAAAAACATCCATTTCCATCCTGTTTTAGGGAAGCTATTGAGATATTGTTCAGAATTTGAGATGGTTATTCGGAGATATCATCTTTTTTTTTTTTGTCTTCAAATACTAATGAAAACAATAACTAAGGTGTTTCTGTCTAGGGCTCTTCAAGAGTGGCAGACTTAAAAAATCAAAATGCATAACTGATGAGGTATACCTCTAACAGTATTGTAATTAATCATTTAGGCCTCTCGCGGATAATTGTTTAAAAAAACCGTATATTGAAATGAATATTAGATATTATTTATCGGCGAGGTGCGATGCACGTGCAAATGAAATCGCAGTTTGGTACAAAATCTAAAAATCTGTTGCAAACCGCTCCATTTTGCGTGTATGAGGTCATTATAGTATGAGGTCAGACCCACACAGGCGGACCTCCGAATCGACAATGTCTAACTTATTCTTCGTTCTTCGATAATTCCAAGTCGGGGGGGGGGGGGGGGGGGTTTCTTTCCAACAACTTTTAGTGTGCAGGTATTTTTAGGGGTATTTTTCGAATTTTTCGAATTTCCCGACGAACTTTTTGTCCAGAAGAACTCCCCCCGGGACTGTACCTTTTGCACCTTGTACCTTTTTCCAAGTATCTCATCCCACTTCGCTCCGCTCTCTCTCTCTCCACCGTTAGTTCTTCCATACTTTCTTTTATTCCATGTCATGGCTGTGGACCAGAGATTGGCCTTCCCGTCTTATAGCTCATTTTCAATCTCCATCTTTTTCCTTTCTTACAAAAATGAGGATATTATTTGTGACTATTATGTTTGCATCCAAGAATCTCAGCACTGGTGCTTGGTGCACTGCTATGCCCACCCTACAGGTATGTCAACACATTCTTTAAAGTGTTTCTGTCAACCGCCGCATTTTGTCATCCTAGCAAAACACCATTTATGAGAAAGGATCCGTTTCCATCGTCTGATTTTGAGGAATCTATTGCGATATTCCCTATCGGATTTGGTAGATGAGTATTTACACCTTTTTTAAAGATTATTTTGAAGTTTCGTCACCTAATTAGTCTTCCAATGTTAAATAAAAACATCAAAGGTTTGGCTGATCTCAGTCACGTGTTCTTTTTACCCCCAAGAAGAACTGAAGACCAATCATGCCGCTATATTGCGCCAAAAAGCATCCACTTCCATCAGCAAATTCACAAGATCTCTTTTTACATAAATATTTTTTGTAAAAGTCCCCTTGTTACGACGGAATTCTGTTTTCGTTTTTCTTGGTCTTTTTTTTAAATTGTTTGCTTTGCGTATTGTTTTACTGGCCTTTGTTCTTTGCGTTCCATCGTACTTAGCTCATTAGTCATTTCTACTGGTTATACCTAGTATTGCGTTTTATGTAAATCTCGTCAGTTTTGGCCAGCGCTCAGCAGAGTACGCCACCCTAAAGGTAATATTGGTTTCATTTTTTTTCTGGATTTCTTCAGGTTTTAGTCAAATTTTATGTATTTTGTTTGTTTCAGTACCGTTAGTTGTAAATAAACGCGTCACTTATGGTAGCTACATATCGTACCAGGGAAAGAATCTACAGAGAACTGTGTGATTCTCCCAGAGGAACAAGTCTATAAAGCTACAAGAAAGATTTTTAAAATAAACTTTGATCTATGTCATGTGATCATAAGGAAATTAATCGATAAAGTCACCAAAGGGTCGTCAAAAAGCTCGAGAGATCTGCGCATCTGAATCTGAACCAAAAGAACTGAACTATGAAACAGATCTTAATTCCTTCGAAACGATGAAAAAGATTGTAATGCGCCTTCCAGTACATGCAAGCCAAGTGGGCGGTAGAATCAGGGAAGTTCATCGTGGTGAGGTTAGATCCAACATTTAACGCCCTAACTAATTTTATTGACAGAAGAGCACTAATGGCTAATACCGTTATTTGCTAAACTGGTTGTTTACAAGCTCGCCAAGACTTAATCTTAGGTACACCCATCCTTGTTATTAGATCCGTTCTAGGAAAGCCTGCAATTTTAGGTACGGTAAAGGGTTGTGCGTTTATTCAAATTTGAAACTGCGTTGAATAAAGCTAATTCGATTTTTCCTTATGTAATCGATATTATTTCCGTATTCAATCTATATTTTCCGAATGTAATTGACACATTTCCGTATTTGATCGATGTTTTTCCGTATGTAATCGATATCCCATGATGTAGTTTTAACATGTAGTTACGTTGTTAGTAATGGCTTTTGATGTTTTGTATCTTGCACAGCGGGATTAGAAGGAAATGCTTGTTGTTGGCGGGGTACGCGTGCTGGTCGATCTGCTGACACTTGTCGACCTACACACGACACGAGCCACCGTGCCCCTCCAGGTACCTACGATTTATCAAGAGACTCGATACCATAAATTATTACATAGAAAAGACGGACCACGATGTGTGGATCCTAGACATCAATAGGCAAACTACGTTAACAATGGCCCTTCTTCCATTTGTTCGTTATTATCGATTCTAAAGCGCAGCATTTACTCGAAACTGAAGCTTGCAGCCACAGGGTCTTTGAAAGCACTAAAGTGTTACCCCGCTGCTCTAAGGGCACCTGCCTAATAAGCACACCATGTTATTAGCACGCCATGTTATAAGCACACCATGTTATAAGCAAACCATGTTATAAGCACACCATGTTATAAGCACACCATGTTATAAGCACACCACGTTATAAGCACACCATGTTATAAGCACACCATGTTATAAGCACACCATGATATAAGCACACCATGTTATAAGCACACCATGTTATAAGCACACCATGTTATAAGCACACCATGTTATAAGCACACCATGTTATAAGCACACCATGTTATAAGCACACCATGTTATAAGCACGCCATGTTATAAGCACGCCATGTTATAAGCACGCCATGTTATAAGCACACCATGTTATAAGCACACTTTTTTTTCGCTTGAACTAGTTTTTAAGAATATTGGAGACAGCACCAACATCGCTTAGCATTGCTAGAAAAGCAATATACCAGGTACCAGCGTTATTAGCACAGATCTTACAATCATTCTTGATGAGATGTTTTTTTCTAGATTCGCACGTTGAAGGATCTCTTGGAGACGTGGAGGAAGGAGGTTGATTAAAAGCTGTCAACCATGTCCACCGACGAAGCCTATGAAAGCTAAAGCTGAAACAGGATCTCTTAGGGTATGGTAAAACATATTCCATTATCGTGACCCGATCCTCGGGGGAAAGAGACCCTGGGTCAAGACCCTGTCTCCCTTTGTTTTGAGAAATGCTATTAGCTAGTGGAAGGTTTTGACCCCTTGGATGTAGCATAAAGAAAACTCTAGTTTAGCTGTCTTACAGACACTTTGATTCACTTCTGATGTTGCTAAAACATGTCTCTATTTTTCTTTCTACTGGCACGGAAAGACCATCCGGACGGTAGGGTAATTAAATATGTGGTTACGCTCTGGACTACAGAGCCATTTTGCTTTGACTAAAAGAGACTTTTATCTTTGTTTTTTTTTTTAACAGAGCCTTTTGACTTTGGCTAACAGAAGCATTTTACTTTGGCTATAAAAGCCCTCTTAGTTGACCAACAGAGTCCTTTTACTTTGGCCATAAGAGCCCTTTCACTTTGACTTTAATAGCACTTTTCCTCTGTCTACAAGAGCCTTCTTACTTTAACTAAAATATCCCTTTTTCGCTTTCACTTTGACCATAAAACCCCTTTTACTTTTACTATAACATCCCTTTCACTTTGGCTATAAGAGCCTTTTTACTTTAACTATAACAGCCTATTTACATTGACTAAAGGAGTCTTCTGATTTGAGCTATAAGAGATTTTTTACTTCGATAATGAGAGCCTTTTACCTTGGCTATGGGCCCTTAGCGCCCTTTTACTTTAAATTTAGCAATAAAAGCCTTCTTAATTTTGTACTATAAGACCCATTTTACTTTGGCTATAATAGCCTTTTAACATTGACTATAAGAGCCTTTTTCACTGTAAAAGCCTATCTTTATTTTAAGGGCCCTTTTACTTTGGCTATAAGGTCTATTACTTTAACAATAAAAGCGTTTTTAATCTGGTTTCAGTGCCCTTTTACTTTTACTATAAAAGCTTTTTTACTTTAACAAAAAGAGCCCTTTTATTATAAGAATATTTTTACTTTTACCATAAGAGCCATTTTAATTTGTCTAAAAGAGCCTTTTTACTTTTGTACCCTAAGATCCCTTTTACTTTGAAAATAAGGACTTTTTTTACTTTTTAATTATTACAATTTTTTTACTTTTTGATTATAAATGCCTTTTTTTATACTTTTTGTACTATAAATGCCTTTTTTATACTTTTTGTACTATAAAAGCCTTTTTTTATACTTTTTGCACTATAAAAGCCCTTTTTTATACTTTTTGTACTATAAATGCCTTTTTTTATACTTTTTGTACTATAAAAGCCTTTTTTTATACTTTTTGTACAATAAAAGCCCTTTTTTATACTTTTTGTACTATAAATGCCTTTTTTTTATACTTTTTGTACTATAAATGCCTTTTTTTATACTTTTTGTACTATAAATGCCTTTTTTTATACTTTTTGTACTATAAATGCCTTTTTTATACTTTTTGTACTATAAATGCCTTTTTTTATACTTTTTGTACTATAAATGCCTTTTTTTATACTTTTTGTACTATAAAAGCCTTTTTTATACTTTTTGTACTATAAATGCCTTTTTTATACTTTTTGTACTATAAATCCCTTTTTTATACTTTTTGTACTATAAATGCTTTTTTTTTTTATACTTTTTGTACTATAAATGCCTTTTTTATACTTTTTGTACTATAAATGCCTTTTTTATACTTTTTGTACTATAAATGCCTTTTTTATACTTTTTGTACTATAAATGCCTTTTTTTATACTTTTTGTACTATAAATGCCTTTTTTATACTTTTTGTACTATAAAAGCCTTTTTTATACTTTTTGTACTATAAAAGCCTTTTTTATACTTTTTGTACTATAAAAGCCTTTTTTTATACTTTTTGTACTATAAATGCCTTTTTTTATACTTTTTGTACTATAAATGCCTTTTTTATACTTTTTGCACTATAAAAGCCTTTTTTTATACTTTTTGTACTATAAATGCCTTTTTTATACTTTTTGTACTATAAATGCCTTTTTTTATACTTTTTGTACTATAAAAGCCTTTTTTATACTTTTTGTACTATAAAAGCCTTTTTTTATACTTTTTGTACTATAAATGCCTTTTTTTATACTTTTTGTACTATAAATGCCTTTTTTATACTTTTTGTACTATAAATGCCTTTTTTATACTTTTTGTACTATAAATGCCTTTTTTATACTTTTTGTACTATAAATGCCTTTTTTATACTTTTTGTACTATAAAAGCCTTTTTTTAAACTTTTTGTACTATAAAAGCCCTTTTTTATACTTTTTGTACTATAAAAGCCTTTTTTTATACTTTTTGCACTATAAAAGCCCTTTTTTATACTTTTTGTACTATAAATGCCTTTTTTTATACTTTTTGTACTATAAAAGCCTTTTTTTATACTTTTTGTACTATAAAAGCCCTTTTTTATACTTTTTGTACTATAAATGCCTTTTTTTATACTTTTTGTACTATAAATGCCTTTTTTATACTTTTTGTACTATAAATGCC